>NW_010142654.1:25355-46664 GCF_000699245.1 Pterocles gutturalis | reverse complement strand
CCAGTCACCTCAGAAAATTAAATTTAACAGATAATTAAGGGAAGGCTTTTTTTTCGTAATATTTTTTTCTTTTAGAAAAAGAAAACGTTAAACTCTGCTTTAGCTTTTTTTTTTTTTTTCCCCCCCTCCTGATAAGAGGCCGTGGAGCACTGCGGGGGAAACGCGCCGCCCGAAACCCTGCACGGCCTGTGCCGCACGCCGGAGGTACTCCGGGTAACTCGGAACTCTCACCCGTTTCTGAACAGCGGCCCGTGGTGTTTGCTTAGCACCCTTCAGGGCACAGCGCAGGTCCTGCCGCCTCGAGAAGGACTGCTGATAGCCTTTATCTGGGGGATAAGAGCCGTCCAAAACAGAGGGGTTTGTGGCAGGCCCAAGGCCGCAGGGCAGTCGGTTACAGCACTGCTGCAGGGACACAAGTTGCACTTTTTAACCTTTAGCTCTAAACAACAAACGTAGCAAGTTTGGCAAACTCCTCAGATGAATTGGTGCACAGGTCTGTTGGTCTTTCCTGACATAAGCTTTGTCAGAACTTGCTGTGGAGAGTGCTCTTTATCAAGATTTCTGTAAAATATAACACATTAATGTTAGATTCCAGATATAACCAGATAGAAATGTTGTTACTTTACTTTCTCTATGTCCCTCCTGACAGCATGCCAGTGTTGGGCTGACATCTTTTGAAATACCATGCAAGATACTCTGAATCCTTATCCTGGACTTTTGCAATACTATGTTCATTCACCAGTGTTTGACACCTCCACAGCTTTTCCTTTCCAAATGCAACTCTTTCTGCCTCCTGTTATGTTTGGGGATCCATGAAGCAGTGGTGCCACATGCAAGCTGCAGCCTCTGTGGTTCTTTTTCCCTTTGGCCTGTAAGAGTCTTCTGTAAAACCCATAAGAAGGCCACACGTGCAGACAGGAAGCAGAGAAGGGCTGAACAAGGTCTTGCTGCAGACCTGAAGATCCTTCTCATAACCTTCTCTCTCAGTGTAAATCAGAAAGCCTGTGTTCAGTATGACTGAAATGAACCCTGTGCTTAATTACCCTTGTCTCTTGGCTTAGGCTGTTGTCCTGTGTGCTTATCTGGAGACGGGAGGCATTGATCTCAGGGATCGGTCTGTGATTGAGCTGGGAGCTGGAACTGGATTGCTGGGAATAGTGGCCACATTATTAGGTAAGGGCTTTTTTGTTTGCCTGTTTAAAGCAATTTACAACTGTAGTAAAACTGGCACTTTTACATCTACATGACTGGTATGGAAGTTAGCACCAAAGCTACATATGTGAACTGTGATGTTTCCTGTCTGAGTCATCTTCCTTTCTTTTTAGACTTCAGAGCCTGCTGTGTTATTTATTGTAGCGATAGTGCCACTGCAGTTTACTTTATGGTGGGAGCCTGTTAAGGCTGACTGTTACCATGGTACTCGGCTCAGGAGCATTCAGTTCTGCAGCTATTCTCCCCCAGGGACCAAGTGCCGTGCAGTCTTCCACTTGTCCTCATAGGCAGCATAGATAAAGCTACAGACAGAAACCACTTTATGAGCTTGTGTAAGCCTTGTTAGCCTATCTTGCAGACAGGGAAACCAAGGTCTGGAGAAATGAAGTGATTTGCCTGTGATCTGTGTGTGGCTGAGGCAGGGACTGAGTACTATGTAAAATCTGTGCTAACTGTCCCAGGTTAATTTTGTAATTCAAAGCTCTGGTGGCTGTGGAAGGTGCCTATTGAAATAATAAAACCAAAGCAGTTTGACAAAACACGAACATGCCATGCAAAATCACACGGGCATAACTTTTGTCTGACCTGTGAAAGAGGCTCTCTAGCTGCCTCTCTCCTACTGAACAAATATGGAATTGGAGCAGGTTAGTTGTAACAATCCCTGTAACTCATCCTGTTGTCACCTATGGAAAGGCAAAAAAGTAGCTTCTCTACTTTCACGAACTAAGAAAAAGCTCCAGAAAACACTTTTTATTCCCTACCCAACTTAATAACCATATGGAATACACTTTATATTCTTAAGTGACTGATGAAGGGTAGGATGTATGTAGATAGTGGGCTTTGTGTTTGTTTTGTTCTTTTGTTTGTTTGTTTTTAATCAGTCAGCTCAGGGGAGTTGTTAATGTTTAACAGGAATTAAGGAGCCTGATTGACTTAGAGCACTGTATTCCAAATGCTGTATTTATGGACATTGACTATTTGTCTGAGACATATACTCCTGTACTGCTTAGGTGCTCATGTTACCATCACAGACAGGGCAGCAGCACTGGAGTTCCTGGAGTCAAATGTACAGGCTAACTTACCTTCTGAACTACGTCCGAGAGCTGTGGTGAAGGAACTGACTTGGGGAAAAGACCTGGGCAACTTCTCTCCAGGAGCATTTGACTTCATCCTGGGTGCAGACATTGTTTATCTGGAAGAAACTTTTGCAGAACTGCTTCAGACGCTGGAGCACCTGTGCTCAGAGCAAACTGTGATTCTTCTTGCCTGTCGTATCCGCTATGAACGGGATCACAAATTCTTGAAGATGCTGAGAGGCCGTTTCTCTGTATATGAGGTCCACTATGATTCCAGTAAGGATGTTCATATCTATAAAGCACAGAGGGGTAGTTGCAAAGATGACTTTTGACTCTGTGCTTTGTTAGTAAACCACTGATGCTGTTCAATCCTCCCCTTGTTTCTACTCAATACACTTGTTCCTAAGCATATAATTGTAGTTGTGTTATTTCATTGGCTTCTTGTTCTGATGGCCTTGTCTGATGACTTGGTCTGATACAGCAAGGATTGTACTCTGTTCTGCATATTGAACCTCTGCTACATTTCTCGGTAGTTATATAGGGTCTTCCACTGACATTTTATCAAATGTAATTTTTGAAACTGATTCAAGTTGCAGAAATCTCCAGGCATCAAAAATGTAATCAAAAGATCTGTTCTTTAAAATCAAACCACATTTAATTTCTGTGGGAAACTTAGAAATAGATTAGAGTGGTGTTTTTTTTTTTTCCCTTATTACATCCTTAAATCTAGAAAAGTAAAAGTGGATGAAATATAAGCTAAGACTTCAGCTTAGTTAAAAATGCCTTAACTCTTCAGGCCTTCTGCATCTTAAAAGTTGTGGTAAAAGAAGCCACTTAAAGGGCAAAAGCAACAAAGGCAGCTGCTATAAAGTTGTTCTGTTGCGGTCACTGCTGAATTGAAGAGGCATAGGGAAACAAAGACCAAAAAGTGTGGGGGGGGGAGGGTTGGGAACCAATATTGCAGAGTAAGCCAACTTGGAAATCAGTCATGTTTTTGCCTGACTTGCAAGAGTGGAGGCAGTACCAAAGCAGTCATGGTTATTGAGTTGTCCCTAACAAGATAACTTTCCCTCACACAGATCAAGGCTCCTTGGAGCAGATATACATGCACATGTGCCAGAAGGGAAAGTGAAACAAAGAGACTCAAACAGGTCTTTAAATATTAAATCAGTCCTTGACTCTCAAAGTACTGATAAATAATGTTCTACTTTCTGCCTTTGTTTGTGGCTCACTCTTTCTGAGAGCTGTTACTTAGGAGAGGAGGGTGCTGTAAAGGCTTTGTAGCTGGGGCAGTACTTATTCATGTATTAGCTGGGACCTTGGTGTCTAGAACTTGGCATGATCTCTGTGCACAGTAGTAGTAGTCACTGTTCTGAGTAACTGATTTCCTACCTTCAGCTTGTAGAAACATCTCTGTGTTTATCCCACAAGATCCTATGTGAAACAGGCTGCAGCCTCGAATCAGGCTTGCACCAGCAGCAGACTTCCTTCTCTTTCTGGTGATGAAAGAATGAAACTGGTGAAAACAATGGGCTAACAGAAGATGGCTGTGCTTCTAAATGCAGGAATTACTATAGTACTCTTTTTTTGGTGGATGTGGAACTTATTTTTCTTTAAACTTAAAAAGCTCCAGGTCAGGCTCTCGCTTTAAGTGTGTGCATGTCTCTGGCACTGGCAACAGCAAACACCAGCAGCTGCTTCGGGCCATGGACATGAGGAGCTCTTTATCACTTCTGCTTCCACCAAACTTCCTAACTGGAAAAGATACAGAGGATCTGTGGTCCAGAAGTGATTTGCAGACTGTAATCTGGAAATGACACATTTATCATTACAGCTCCCATGAATGAGGCCCGACACATGTCTCACATGTTCTCACCTAAGTTCCTTGCTTGGCTCTGGACTCACCCTGAGAGTTGCTGCTCTAAAACTCCTGCTTGCAACAGTATCCTCAAAAGCCACATGGTGTCACTAAAACAGTACTTACGCAGCTGGCTGGGAATCTGCAGTCTGAAACTAGGGTTGAAGTCCCTTTGAGGGAAGGAAGACGGCAGCTTAATTAAAAACAGAACACGATATGAGCTTTAATGTTCCAGACGTGGCTTCTCCCGTCCTACCAACTGGGTAAGCAACAGTCAGAAAAAATTACGAGCTCTTCCTACTCTCTCTGGCTCTAGCTTGTGGAGTGTGGCTCTAAGTTCTCACCACTCCTCTTCCTTTTCCTCCCCGCTGGCATTTCCTTGTCTCCGTGCCTGCCTGTGGTCACTATATATTAGGCTCCCCCAGGGCTGGTGCTGGCAGAAAGCATCGTGCTGGTGCTTGGGCTTGTGAGTGCCTGTGACTTGGTCCATGGGGAAAGCCTGCTACCTGTCTGTGCTCACAGGAGGCTGCAGCTTGCAATACTGAGAGCCTTAGCAGCTTGTGCTGTTGCCATAGTAGAAACATGCTTAAAAAGCCTGCTGAAATAGCACAGAGTAAAGCCCAGTGTAATACAGAATAAAGCCTAGTGCAGCAACCTACACACTTTCAAGAAGGGGACTTTGCTCCAGGCCTTGCTTTGATGATAGGAAAAGTTTTGTACTTTTAGAAAAAATCACTTATAATTATATCTCTTTCTAATTGTTTAGCAGCTTTCAGTGTTTGTGTTCCTATGGCTGCTGTTACAGCCTGTAGCCTTTCTGTGAGAGGGGAGCTCTCTGCTACTGGGATGTGGGTGCTCCTTTAGATTCAGATCAGACCCAGGAATATTGAGATTAGGCCACCACCACAAGCACGTTAGTTCTGTTTTCTTTTTAAGCTACAGTGTTTATTTAGGGGCAGGCATCTACCATGAGAACCACGGACTATAACTCAGCTGAAACCTACAGCCCATTCCCACTGGGCAGCGCTAACACCCACCTTGTACCAGGCAGCGAGCAGTGCCTTCTGTTGTCCCAGGCTGGGCTTCACAGCTTTTTTATATTCCCATCACACTTAGCTTCAGGGAGATGTCAGGAGTGAACCACGCCAGACATGCAGGACCGAAGTAGCAGAGGTGTAATGGCCTGGTGAGTGAGCGCGCAGACAGCAGCAGTCCATGACGACACCTGCAAACTCTGGTGTCCTGACCAATTGGTTCCCAGGTGAGCTTCTGCTCTAGTACGAGATGATGCATGGCAATGCGTCAGCGGCTGTTTGGCAATTCCACCAACACCCTGCCCAAGCACTTTCTGTCACCCTGTTTGTGCCAGCACTAGAGAAGTCAGTGTGATTCTCCTTCGGATGGTTCCATTGCATTGGTCCTGTTTTGTAACAGATGATGTGAACTCATCTGTAGGGAGGGTGTGTTTGGGCATGGGTCCCTGAGTAGTGGGGCAATGCATAAATAGTCTCTTGAGAAATAAAATACTCACCCTAGGGAGAGGATCCAAGTCACAGGGAAGTGACCAGGTAAGACGTGAACATGCTGTGAGATTGTGAAACCATCCCTGAAACAGGCCATTCTGCAAGGGAACAAACATTTCTAAAATGTCACTGCAACTGAAGTCATGTTTGATTAATATTAAGACATGGAGTATGAAATTCAGCTCTGTATCTTATGGATGAAGACCTTCAAGGTGCAGCAGTCAGAAGAATCAGGTTTATCAGCTGACCTGCTGACTGCACAGGGATCTGTGTTACCCGATTCTTTTCAGTGCGAAATTCAAGCCAAACTGCATTTTTATCTTACGGACTAGCCCCCGTTTGGGACTCTCTCTCATTGCTGAGATGCAGATTTTTCTAAGCAAGTACGTGAATGGCATTATGAAAACGCTCAGTTGTGAAACCCAGCCATATGAACCCACAAAATCCCAGCCATAATGAGCTGACCTTACTGCTTCCCCTTGATTTCACTGGAGGTGTGTTTTCCTCAGTGTTGAATTGTTCTTCTGGCTTTCATCCTAGTGTTTGGATCCAGCCTTGCAGATTACATAATTGGGTTGTGATCCTTGCAGTGTTCGCTGCCTTCTGTTCTGCTCTGTTATTAACATGGGTAGTACACAGTTTACAGGAATGCTTAAAAGTGGGAAAGACAGCATATTGAAACTGTGAAAGGGAAAAGTCTTTCACACATTAATGAACAACGGAACTAACTGCCAGCAGAATGGATACTGGAAAGCAGGTTTAAAGTATCAGAAGTGGAAGAGAAACTTTGTTTTTTAGGACTTAACCTCTCACTAATCTGATTCATTTTAATTAAGAGTTAAAAAGCCCTCCCTGTGGGGAAAATATCTCATGAATACTTAGAGCAGGCCACAGATCATGAGAGGACACCATAGTCTGCTTAAAATATGCCTTTTCCCATATCCCTATCTAAATTAGTGTAAATGGAACATCCTGCTCAAAAAAGACACTTTGTAGAGTTTTTTTAAAGTATGTTTATGTGACTGCACATAAATGTTTGTGTAAAAAGGGAATTATGACAGTTTATACCACAAAGGTTACAGTAAGAAAAAGCACTTCTTTATGACAATAATTCACAAATTCACAATCACTTTAATATACAAAGCAATTACTACCATTCTGAAACACAAAGCAGCTAATATGTACATAGTGTTAATAAAAGGCATTATAACCCAGTACATTTTTTTTTAAAACACAGATAAAGCACAAAAAAATAAGTAAAAAAAAACACAACAGGGATGTTTCTAGATTTTTCAGGAAACGTAAGTAAGAATTTATTTTCCCCCAATAATGGATTTTCATTTAGTCCTTCAACTTCCACAAGTATGTGGGAGTCAGGCTCAAATACCCTATTCTGTGCTGACATAGTTTGGGTAAAGAATCAGAAATGCAGATGAGGTGAACTTACTCTTTGTGGCTTACATTACAAAGGGAGAATAACAACCCTCACCCTGGAAGCTTCCCTGAAAAACGTTGTTCCAAAAAAAATTCCAAATTATAAATCCAGAGTAGAAACAATTCATTTTTGAAGTAAACAACCAATCTGTGGACAAGTCTGCGGAGGGGTTGGCTGCCAGCTAGCACCTCTACTTGCCCTGTTCCCCATCCCACCTCTGTAAGTCCATACAAGCAGCACAGTTTCAAATCTCATACAAAGTCGAAGTTCTAGAACTCTTAAAACTTAATGTTTTAACATAAATAAATGTCATTACACACACAAAAAAATGGAGTGGCACCTGGATAAAACACAACTTGTCGAGAGCATCTGAACATCCTTAGTTCTCAAGAGTGCCATTTCCAGATAACTAATGGCTCAAGCCTTCCTTCCCTGTGCTCTCACTCAGCTATCCCCTAATGTAGAGAAATACCTAGCTGAGACTGAGACCAAGTGAACTGACTGCTCCCAAGTCGTGAGTACAGTAAGTGGTCAGCTTATGAAGTGTGCCAACCGTGGATCCCTACAGCCTGTCCCTGGCCCTCTCCCTGCCAGCACACAGCTCCTGAGGACGGCTGACTTCTGCCTCTCGCTGGCAAAAGCCAGACCTGAACTCACCACCGACACAGCAAGTCACACGCTGCACTTGCAGAACCAGAATGCAGACAGGTCACTGTCTTCAATTTGTGCTACGCAAACTAGCCCAAGAAAGTCTCTTTGTGGGCCAGAGCTTAAATACATTTACAAAACACATTCCAAGGCAAAACACTTGAAATGCAAATCCTCTTTACCAACCGAATCTGGTCCTGTTTCCCCAAAGATGTACAGATTTAAGCCATATCCATCCACAGACCTGAACCTGTCACCAGCACACAGTAGCTAGGATTTCAGCACCGTTTCTCTTCATCAGTTTGGATTCTCCCAGACCAACTGAGCTTCACAATACACTCAGGTTTCTGCAAAATCAGAGTCTTTTACTGCAAATTCAAAAGCTCAGGGAAACAAGTTCCCAGGCACAATCCAGGCAACCATCAATGTACTGTATGCTTTTAAAACTTGCTCACAGTGACAGATTTCAGGGCTATAGCTAAATTATAATTTTTCCTGCAAAAGAAAGCTCATTGTGCTTTTTTTAATCTCTTAAAGCAGGGTGACACATTGTCAATGTACCTTCACTTCCTGGTGTCTAAGAATCAAAAAAACCTTTTGATTTATTTTCTTGGAATGCAGCTTGTAAAATTCGCAGCCAAATCTCAAATTAAGAAAAGGGGAATAAAGTGACTGAAGAATAGTTTAGCTTTCCTTCCAAATTAACCTCCCTTTCCCACTTGGGATCACTGAACTAGTTCTATTCTAAAAATAATTTCACATCCATCCTGTTCATACTGCTCTGAGACATCACACACTTAATTCTTTCCAGCCTTCAGTACTGCCAGTTCAGATCTCCTGCCATTTTGAAGTAATGCCCTGCTGGACACCAGGTGCTAATCAGCAAGTTAAATTTGCAAAGGAGTCAGCTGCTGTGGGGAGAGGAGTGAATTGTGTGCAGGCAGCAGGATTACAACGATTGTGCCAGGGAGCTTCTCAAGCAGACCCAATTGCTCTTAATTTTATTTGTTCTGTGTGTTTTGTTTTGTTTTTTTTTTTTTTAAAAAGTGCACATTTTAATTAAACACTTACAAATAATATAGTGTAGCAAAAATAAACACATGACCTTTTGGTTAGATCATTGGCAAATGTTACATCACTAACCAGATTCAGGGTGAAAAAATGACAATAAAAACAGGGTCTTAGAAAACCAATTAAATCCTCTATGAATTGTCACAGATTTGTAACCACTGATAGTGAACTTACTTTGATGAGGAGACTTGTCTTGTCTTTAACCCACAAAAAGCACTCTGTCTGTCATAAATTAAAAAAATATGAAATAAAAAAGCAGAGGCCAGTTTTTGATAACAGATTACTATTTGCAGCTGCAGTCTACTGGAAGCCCAGATTTAAAAGAACCTGTAGTACAAATGTAGATCAGAAACTATCAGGGCTGTTTTTCCTTATTAAATCTAACTTTTTTTTTTTTTTCCTGAGCCCCTTAGTGATTCCAAACACCCCACAAGTTTTCTGATCAACATACAAGTACCAGAGAAGACAGTGGTCTGCAATGCAAATACCAGCTACAGAAAAGCAAGAACCTACAGGTGTCTGTACAGTCCTGACGAGCATGACAGGCTAAAATTGTGCTTTCAGATTCAAGCAATGGTGCTGGCAACTACTCGATTCTGGTGAAATTGCTGCTTAAATAAAAATCCATCACCACTACCCCAGGAGGAAAACAGGAAGTTTTACCAGTGGTTCCTTTACAAGCTTTCCAATTGTTTTGCCTTTGATATATAGCTGCCAAAGAGGAAAAGCGCAAAAGTGAATTATTCTGGGAGGTGGCGGTTGTCATAAAACAACTGTTTACGTAATTTCAAAAATCTCCATCAATAAAAACCAAAAACAAATCTCACAAAAGCCATGAAAAATGAAATAAATTTTTTGAAAAATTAATAACTGAGAAACAGCACAAAACAAATCAGTAATAAGCGCTAGAATAATGCAGCCCAGAACTACTGGGGCAGGGGGAAGCTTTCACACACGCGCATACATCCACACACACCCAGACACACACAGAAAAGTAAAAATTTTTTCTGACCTCCATATACTATAATACTCAGCATTCCTGACTTAAAAGCTCTCAGAGCTGTAGATTATATACTGTGTGTATATATATATATGTACATATATTATACATACGTATTTTCCAAGAATATCTAAATTAAAACAGCACCTCTGACAATATCTTAACTGCCTGCTCGGTGCTGTTGTTTTGCAAAATAATGACATTACAAAAATTATATTTCAAATCAATTCTCATTTATTATGAACATAATGGATCTAGCCCTTTCTAACCCTCTCTTCAGGTAAACAGGCTATCAATTCTTGAAAACTCACAACTGTGAGATATAAAACTAACCCTCCCTCCCCTCTCCCAGCATAATTTCCGTCCTACTTCCACATGGCCTTAGTTTATAGAAGCTGATTACCCCAACCTCACTGCTTGGTAAATAACATACAAATGGATTCCTCTGTCATATTCTTTCCCTTTCTGGGTCAATAAGAACAGTAAAGCATGTATGGGTAACCCTATCCAGCCCTGTACTTGGTCTAATACATTTTTTATTATTAGCATTTAAAATTTCCATTAAAGAAACTCAAGTCCTTACATCCTCAGTGCAGCATAAATAAAAATAAAGATTCGTGCAGATCCCTACGTACTTTAAAATAATGTTCTTTTTCTTAGTGAAATGTTAGTTGCTAGAGAGGTCTAGATTAATAACACTACAGACTACTCACAGACCACGCACAGACAAACCGGTAACACAGTTCTTCTCTCACTGCCACACAGATTTGCACCAACCCTGTATTAGAAGAACCCTGTCCAGGTACTGGTGTAGGCTCCCTGGTCCATCCAGCTCCCAGGCTTTGTGCCGAGTGACTATCAGCAAGTTCTAGACAGTGCTCATTACCACTAGGAACAGCTCTCAGATCACAGCTAGCCTCACTCAGGTTCACTGCAAAAACCTAAAGTTTTTGCAAACAGATGTTTCTACAAAAGAAACAGCCTTAGCGTAGGCACATACAGCCTTTTCTGTGTTTGTCAAAGCCGGAGCAACTATTCCATGTAACTGTGTAAATCAGGCCATCATGAGCTTCATGTCTTACCAGAATGACTCCTGTGTTATTGATGTTTCTACTTCAGCACTAGTTCTGAAAAACTGGTAACTGTTGTATGTATTTGTATTCTCTGACTTTTAAGAATCAGACAATTTGTATAAAAGCATTGCTGAGAATTTAGGGTCTTCTTTAAATTTGCATTGCTAAACTAATAAATTAATCTTCCATTAAATAAAAACATGAAAACCAATTCTCTATGGCAGATAAAAATAGACCATTATAAACCCCTTCAAAACTTGTGAAAATGAATTCTTTCATAATTCTGTTACGTTCTCTTCTTGAAATACAAATATAACTTGACATTATTGATAACTCTAGATTTAGCAATAATGCTACAAGTTTAACCCTGCTCCTTTTAAAGTCTCTTGGAAACTGAATACTCTCTCAAATGAGAAAACTAGAACTTTTAATACTGCTTAGCTGTTTGAGACTCAACTGCCCAGAGTCTTACAAATGTTCTTCCTATAATGTCACATTGACTGTACAACCTTTTAGAAGCTCGTAGTTGAAATTTATCTTAAAAACAGATTGAGTGAATGGGAAAAAAAAATATTTGCTAATACTTTGTTAAGCAAGGCATTAGTACAGACCAGAGCCTTATTTATACGTCTCTATACATAAAAGTTTGACCAGAAGCCCAAAGTAAACTTACTCCACCAAATGACCCAAATTAGTTTCAAGAGACTGGCTTCAGAGGGCCAGTAAATAAACTGCACGATTCTTTTTGACACATTCTTTTCGACAATTTCTTGACATTCTTTTCTGGTTCTTTTTGAGCATGATTCTTTTGAAGTCCTAATGCTTAGTAGAGAGTTTTTAAACATGAGCTACCTTTTTAACAATGTATATCTAGGAAAGATCACATTTCCTCAAAGCACACAAAAAAATTTGATCTCAAATGTCTGAGGCACATGAGTGATTTTACTTACAGGAATAAATTACTCAGTAAATCTGAAAATTTTGTATAAATTAAGAATTTAGCTAGCCTGGCCAGGTTCAAATAATTAATATTGTCCCTTGCGAAGCAGAAGTTGTGTCTGAAGTCCTCTTCAATATTTGAGGTTGTCCCGGCAGTTGTCACACTGCAATTTAATTTATGCATGGAAGCCAGCCTCAAAGTTTGAAAAAGAATCTAGCAAACCAGGCTGATGTTTCCATTGAGTACAATAATTTCCATTACATAAGATAGTGGTAGGGAAACAGAAATAACCTCATTGCTTGAGAGGACTTGGGACGCAAACTATACTGTCATCAGGGAGTATGTATGTGGAGTTGGCCATGCTTCAATTGCTTAGTTGTTCTGCATACAAATAGGCAGAGGGCTTTCATGTGTTACCCTTGATTACTATGTGACTGTTTTCTAAACGTCACTATTTTATCTGTTTCATTCTGAATTTGTTTTCCACGCAAATATCACTTCCCAACCAATATCCTATGAAGTTGGTGTTTGCTTTTTGTGCATTCAGAATGCTGAACACACCTGGACACATAAGCTTCGAGAAGCAACAACTGACCTGTGAAGCTCATTTCAATGAATTTGTTTCTGAGTTATGGAGAAGTTTCTACTAGTCCAGGAGGGCTTAATACAGATTACAAATCAAAACCCCTCCTGGACTAGTTTGAAAAAGGTATGTTATCTCCACACCAAGAACGTGACTGTGAAGCACCTTTCATTTGGCATGCCGCTTAGCCGTGTATTTTTAGAGTTCATACTGAATATGTGAAACCAGTTTGGCAACCATTGCTTCTTCATTGCACCATGCATGCTCCACCTATGTGGCCCACAGTTCTCTGGACCAAGAGGCTGGGGTGGTTCTGTCTCTAAGGCAATGGAAAGAGGTCAGCACAAACTCTTGAAATCATTACAAAAGGACCCTCCCCACAGGAGCATCCCAAGTGACCACTGTTATTCCTTGAAGAGGATGGGGAGACGACAAAGAAGCCTGTTCTTCTTACGCTGAGACTGATGATGAAAATAATCTTGTAGGGGGGAGAAGTGGAGGCAAGTACTTGAACATTCACAGTTTGATGCAAAGCACAGATGAAGTATATTCTGTAGTTGCTTCAGGCAGTTTTGCGCATAGAAAAAAAGAAATGTTTAGAAAATAAAAAGTTTACTTTGTCTTTCTGGGTATAGCCAGAACCAGTCTCGATCCCACCTGGACAAGTGAAAATGGGAATCCCAAATTAATCTGATTTGTGGCAGTAAAGGTCCTTAAGTGCTTTCAACTCCTCAATCAGTGTCTTGTTTTGGTTTTCAAGCACAGCCACTCGATTTTCTAGACATTTCACATACTCCTTTTTCTTCCTACGACATTCACGTGCTGCCTCTCTGCAAAACAAAAAAGGCCATTCAAATCTGGAACAATTACTTGCAGACATGGGCTACTCAGCTGTTCAGGTCAAACCTTTACCTAGTACTGCGATTTTAAGAATATGGAGGTGTTGTTAAGAAACATAAGTTAGGAAAAAGGCTGACTTCGTAACAGTTGCTCCTCACAAATCACACACACTCAAGATCCACAAATCATTTCAACACACAGATCCCAGTAACTCAGCACCAATAAAATTCTGCTTCTACAAGAAAAGAATCCTTCTCAGTGACAAAATTCTGCTTGCGGGATTTACATTAGACCATTTAGGCCAAGTTGAATGCTGCTGCAATAATTTCATTGATTTTATTATAATAAATAATGATGAATAATAAAAACATGGATAAGACCAATGTTCATCTATTAATCTCTTTATAGTCTTAACTTCCCTTTGCTGCAGTCCAACCAAATAATAATAGTCCGGATGTTCAACCATTGCAAGAAAAGCTGTATTTAGAGCATTCATATATTTGCTCTTGAGTATGCTTTATTTTATTAATAATGTCTGCATCACTGCAATGGTAATATAAACAACTCAAACAAAAAAATCACAAAATAATGTGTCACTAGCAACCATACCATTCTTTAGTCCTTGTCTGCTGTGCCAAGAACATGGCATTGTTAATGTGCTGAAGCAGATCTTGAGACAGTCAAACTTTCCAAGGTTTGCTTGTAAAGACTGAGCTGCCTGTAGGTAACTTGGTAACATACTCAGAACGCCAATGAAACACACCCGGAAGGTGTTAATGTGCTGCTGAGCATCCTGAAGGCAGTAACACCAAGGCAGAAGCTATCCTGCACAGCAGCATAAATGGTATCAGAGTGCAAAGTAAACACAAGGCTAAATGCTGCAGGTGGATGGGAGTCCAGGCAGAGGACTCTCATCAAAGCACACACTGTCAAAGCAGGACACTGCAGATACATGTAAACGTACATGCTCATTTGCTCTGAACCTTTAGGTGCAAGAGCAGCTTCAAAAGGAGAGTCAGAGCGTCCCTTCACTGCAAATACTGCAGAGATTGGTGATATGGTCAATGTTCTAGGAAATGAGAGGACAAAACGGAACCCAGTTCTGCTTAGCAGATAAAACAGCAGTTGTAGTACTAAGTAAAAAGAATGTCTGTTCCAGAGCCTACCTGGTAAGAAGACACTAAAAGTAATTTTAAAAATTCAGCTCCACAAATGAGACAGGATAAAGAAAACCTCGTTTGTAAGCCCTGAAAGGACTCAGGTATCCATTTGTTACTCCTACAAATACAATTTCACATGCTTGCAGCACTTCAGTGGGCCATGTGCAACATTTATAATTTAAGTCATTTTGGGCTGTTACATGTGTCACCAGAAGACTACTTACTACTGCATCAAGAGGTGCCTCCCAGTGCAAAGTACTAACTTGTCCTCTTGGGTGACAACTTTTTCTTTCTTTTTGTGATTTTTGTGCCAGCTTGGGTTGTATATTAAGCCACCTCAAGTCCGTGTGCATTAGTTATTCATTATGAACAGCTGGAGTTATACGGAATTACAAGAGAGCTTTAAAATTTACACTGAAAATTTACACAATAATAAGTATGAATATTTACACTATAATCCTCCAATGAGTACCACCTCACCATCTGCCTCTCTCAACGCCTTTCCCTGCTTTGCTATGGAGCTTAGATTTGCAAATACCTATTAAGCAGGCAGGCTAAAAGCACCACATGCAACATGATACTGTTGCAAAAGCTGTCAATTTAACTCAAGTGGGGGCAGGTCCCCACTGTTTTTTCTTGGCTTTCCCAAACACAAAAGCTTTCTTTTACTGGAGTAAGACTGCTGACTAAATGAGGGGATTCAGAATGCTAATTAATTTTTTCTCAAATGAAGAGCCTGAAAGGGTGACATCTACAAATCAGTGATATCAGAAAAATATATAAAAAGGGGAAATGTCCGACATTCTGTACAAAAACCTTTTGAAAAGTGACCTCTGCTGTTGAGCATTATTTACTTCATTAAAGCCCCTCAGACAGGCATTCAGTCTGTTCATGTAACTCTCAATTTACAGAAGATAAATGCGCCTGTACAACATAACAGTTTTTTCAGACTGATGGATGAAGTAAACAGTGGTTTTACGGGGCCTCCCCTCCTCAGAGGGGAGGGAAGCACTGTTGTTTTCCCAGTGTCACTGTGGAACATACAGGCTCAAATCTGTGGCCTGCAGATGGAGTTCAAGCTTGTCGTGATGGGTCCGCTCAGGCCACCCCTTCCCTCTCCCACATGAGTAGGTTTAAGGAGCATCACCCTCAACTTCTCTCTGCTGCTCCCTTCCTTCGCTGCTTCCACCAAGCCCCACCTCAGTAGGCTTGGCTGTTCTTCTGCACACACTAAATGCTACGGGGTCTGTCTCTCTTTCAGCCCCTCTGCTGCCACTACTGGCTCCACAAGACATCAAAAGGAGTAGCTGCTTGTTTAGCCTTTCCCTGAGTCTTTCTGCCTCGGGAGGATAAAACCCAAAGGGCAAGCAGCTAAAGAAAACAAGTGACACAATAAAGAAAGCACTTGCGAAGAGTGCTGGTGGGCCAGCAGCAAGGAGAATGCATGCAGAAGGCTAAGGTAAAGAATCCAGGAAAGGAAACTACATGAATGTATCAACTCAAAAAAATCAGCTCACCTCAGTGTTTGTAAGAACATATGTGCAGTCATACAAGTCTCTCACCAATGACTTATCTCCTTATGGCAACAAACTACTTTCCTTTATTTTACACAGAATTAACCTTTACTTAAGGTTTCATAGTCACAATACATGACATTAGCAGATGTGCTTCTTTGCTTTGCATCTTTAAATAAAGGCAAATTCTTCAGAAAGCATTTAATAAAATGACTAAGATAGATGAGGATTCTTAGTGCTTAACACTCTAGTTCTATGCAGAGCTGACTGGAAAAAAAAATTATCTAACTGTACGTGCCTGTTCTTCATTAGACGCACTTCTCTCTTCCGTGCAGCCTCTTCTGCTGGCTGTGTTGGAAGTGCTGGAGAGGATGCCATGACTACGCCTGGTGCAATGGTGCTGGTAGGGGCAGTGCGAATCTGGTAGGTCTGCACATCTCCTGAGGCAGCTGAAAGACACATGGGAACATGATGTTAGTTCGGTGACAGCGCTGTTAAATTTGGTGCAAAGAGTCTTCTATATAACCATGCACTCTGGGCTACAGTACACGAGGGACAACCATCACCTGGGTCACCATTGCTATCTCAGTCTCAGTTTATTAATGTATACAATTTCTGCTGAAGAAGTCTTCATTTGTGCTTGATAACTTGATTTGTCCTGCTGTATTGCTGTGCTCCCTTAGTATATTTTACTTCTCTGGTTTTTGGGCAGTTTTAGCAGTTTTAAGAAGACGAAAGATGGCAAACGGTATTTCTAGCTATGCTTCAAATGTCTATCTGCAAAAGGAGAAACTACATGTATAAATATTTGGCAGAGAAAAAAGGGTGTAGAAATGTAGCATTTACTCGAACAAGAGAGAGACAGTGCAAACTAGGAACTCAACTTCACTATTTCTCTAGAATGAACAAGGTCTTGTGTTTCTTTTGTTTGTTTATTGTAATCTAGGAGTGTGTTACATTTGCACAGGATTCTAAAAAATACGATACCACCTAAAGAAATCACGTCCTTAAGAACACAAAAAACAGAGGATCAGAGTAACAATAGTATTTTTCTCAGCTATGTATTTTCACTGATGCCTGGAGATCTCATCACTGGACAACTTTCAAATCACTGGCTTTACAATCATAAAAGCAGAGGTACACTTTTCTGGTTTTTTAAATACATTTTTAATACCTCCCCCAATTTTAAAGAAACCAAAACATATATTTTAATACAATAAAAAACCCCAACTTATTCTCAGTTGAAGTAGCCATGCTTGCTCCAAGTGGAGGGCTAGACCAAATGATCTCTTAAGGCACTTTCCTGAATTATTTTATGATTCTAAGACTCAATGATGACTTGGTGACTAGTTACAAAAGCCACATTAGGAAGAAATTATGACTTGACATTGAAAAGGGGAAAAATTACCAATAAATTTAAGTGTCCTTATAGAAAGAATCAAACAACCTTCTTTCCTAACTTTAATGCTTTGCTTTAAATTTACTATCTGGGAGATCTCAGAACTGTAAAGTAATAGTAGTTTTTGTAGAATATTAAAAAAAAAAATCATGCAGGAAATACAGAATGGAAAACCAAAAATAAATGCATTGTTTTAAGAAGTAAACCCAAAATACCCACAGTTTTATCAATCTGAAGGGAGAGGCTCCAAGAAAATGTGACAAATAGCTTTGTCCAGACCTTCCTTTAGTAATTTTGGAGACTCCTCTGTGCCAAAGCTGTTAATTCTTTTTCCTGACACATTTGAAGGAGTTAGGTTGGCAACTTATATCTGCATGGAGAAAATGTTATACAGAATGACTGGCTGTGAAGTTTCTTACCTTGTACCACAACCTGGTTGCTGGGTACAAGTATCTGTTGTCCATCTGTGGTCTGTGCATACTGTAAAATGGTGGTGCCAGGTTGTGTTGCAGCTGCATTGGTCATAGTCAATGTCTGGAGACCTTGTACTCCATCTGTGCCATTGTTAGACAACTGTATTGCTCCTCCTTGGGTTATAGCAACTGAAGACAAATTGACACAGCATATAAGACACTAATTTACTCATTAGCTTACAGTATTAAACCTAGATATGGAAGAATAGTGTCCTGAGTTAAATTCCTTGAACCCTTATGCACTCTCACATCAGACACATGGCTTTAACGTGCGTTGAAGAAATCATGCTTTGAAAATTAAGCTTTCAATTTTTCATGAGAACCATATTTTTGGGGGGACCAAGAAACACACACTAAAACACAAATTAGTTTCTCTGATAAAACAGCATCACACAGAGGAGTAACAGTCCTCTCCCAGGGTATACTTTTTAATTTGTTAGTTAGGATTTTCTTCTTGGTTGGTTTAGTTTTATTCCTCAGTCCTTTCTTTTTTCTTCTTATCTGAAATTTCTCTCCTCTTCCATGTTTTATGCCCTTTAGTCTCCTCTGCTGCTATTGCTATCCATCTTGGATTTCACTTTCTTCTTGCTTTGGCATTATTTTTTCTTCTGATTGTATCCCCCTTCTCTACAATTTCCTCAGCACCTTCCTAGCAGTGTTTTCGTTCATAACGGTCTAGTTTCACACATTTTTCTTCCTTCAAGCAGTCTTACTTCCCTATTTTTTCCCTTTCTTTCCCTCAATCCTGTCATGCAGGTGTACTGAGACATCACCCTTCATTCATGATTCCACAAGATTTCACTGTGTTCCTATATACAGAGACACCAACAGCTCAAGTATCTGCACAAAGCAGTTACTTTACAGTTACGGTCGGAAAGCAGAGTTAACCACATCAGTTTCAATAAAATTAAGTAGGGTATTAGGCAAAGTGCCTAAGGAGTAAACAGAGATACAAAATTTTAAAGAGATTTTCCTCTGTTAAGGAGGTTACAGTTTTGTGAACCAGGACTAATAAACTGCCAGGAATAAAAGAAACTTCGGTATTACCTCATCTGATTCTTGAAGTGAAAAAGTTTATGGTTAGTTCATATGTTGCCTCAGGATGCATTAGCTGTACTAACTGGCAAGCAGTCCCAGAATGTTAACTGAATATTTAAAATACTCTAAATAGGAATGTGTTTAAAAGGCATGGCTATCAAACAGTCAAAGTAATCTGATTTCCACCTCCTGCCTTGTCCTAGTCCAAACAGTTACAGAAATAATAGTTCTTCATCTTCTCATCCCCACTTACTAGCACCACTGAGAAATTCAGACTACATACTGTACTGCCCACTGCTGGTTTGGTAAATGGGAGTTGGCACCGTAACAGTGGCGATGGCAGGTGCTGCTGTTTCCTCTTCAGACTTTTCTTCTTCAATCCTTGGCACTCCTGGGGCGTCTGAGGACAAGTCATTCAAAATTTTTCTGGCAAAGACAGTGTGTTGTAGAGATTTTAATAAAAATTGAAAAAGAAAAAAAAAAGTCTATTTGATACATAATTCTGGAGAAAACTGAAAAGTGCAGTAAGCCAGCAAGGAAAATACAGATGCAGACTGAAAAACCCACACTATCTTCAAACTCTTATTGAAGAGCACTGTTCAAAGTGCCATGCACAGACGGGCAAGAGAGCCAGCACAGAACAGCTGTGCTTCTCAACACAAGGTACAGGTGCTTCTCAATAGGTTCAGATACAGCCACCACAACCTTCTCTTCTTAAAAACATGTTTCTCTCTCATCCATTTTTACTTGTTTCCTGCTTTTAGCCCCATAAAGATTCGAAGAAAGCAAAGGTACATAAAAACCTATCTCCTCACTTGCACGACGGGAACTGCTCTGTTTCAGAGACTGTAAAGGCCTCACCCAGAGAACTGAGTATCAAGGACGTTAGCAGAAATACTTGTAAAG
Source organism: Pterocles gutturalis (assembly GCF_000699245.1). Taxonomy (NCBI): domain Eukaryota; kingdom Metazoa; phylum Chordata; class Aves; order Pterocliformes; family Pteroclidae; genus Pterocles; species Pterocles gutturalis. Next base: position 26,915 of record NW_010142654.1, on the reverse strand, counting down.
AGCAACCAGTTTATAATCTAACACCTGCCTGGGAGACAATGCCGAGTGAGTGAAGTCACACAGTTATGTTTACAGATGTCCTGCCTGAGAAAGCTGTGAGATTAGCATGGGTAAAGGAAAGAACAGCTTGTTCAATTACTTCCATGGGTTAATTATCCAAAGCCAAAACTGCTAAAATATCACTGCTGCAGGTCCCACTGAACACGACAGTAAGTCTGACCATAGCAGTTACTACAATTTGCATCATTTAGATCAAACACTGTCCCTCAGAGGACTGTCAATCCCTTTTCACTGCTGGCATAGTCTATTATGTCACTGCAAAATGCGACTTAGGTCAAGGGCAACACTTCTTGTAATTCTCCCCATGTTTTCCTGTGGACTGTCACTAGAACTCAAAGTGTGATGAAGCAAGCACAGCTGTAGACCCTGAGCTCCAAGACAACACTCATGAACATCTGTATGGAGCTATCTGGGGAGAGCAGTCACCCTGCTAAGCAACTTGACAAACAGAGCTTTGCTGTTGCTGTTTTGACTCTGTGTGCATGCAGGAACCCCAGCATTGCACAAGCACTCCACTGTGCCAAGCACCACTTGGAAAAATAAAAAACTCGTGTCCAGAGAGTTTGCAATCTATCTGCTAGACCAGAAAAACTAGTGGACAAAACAGATGAAAAAATATGGAGAGAGCAGGGAGGATGAGGAACAAAACTCCAGAATCTCAAAACAGAAAAGAAGAAACTACAGCTCACCACCTTTTAAGCTCGCGTCAGATCCGATCTGGTGGTTAAAACCAACCTTTGCATCATAAAAATGGATTTAAGATAGAAAGTAAGGTGACAGCTTTACAAACATAGGAGCTATGAACTGACATGGGGAACACCTGATGTACTTCAGTAGCAGGATCAAAGTGGAGTTTCTGAGGAAGAGGTACAGTTCTTCTATTCTGTGAACCTGTCTGCACCTATCTTGTCTGTGGGGCCAATTACAGCAACTTGGAACAAGGCCAGCCTGGAACTCACTACACACAGCTACAGTCTGGCTTAGCCTTTCTGAAATGACCCCTACAGAGTCTGAGCTGCAGATTGTTTTACAATTACAAAGTTTTGCTGAGTCACCAGGATCTGGTTTAGGGACAGAGGCTGTGGTCTGGCATCAGTGCACGCAAAGGAGACCACCTCAATGAGAAGTTAGCATGAACAAGGCCCCTCTTCTCAGTTTTGCTGCTTGTTTACTTAGCTCTGTTGTCTCACAATATACTGCCATTCTTCCATATATAGTAAAGCAAGTGTCTCACTGCAGAGGCAGACTGCAAGGAAGACTGTGGCAGCCTCGATGTTAGCAACACTGCTTCTCACAAATAAAAATATTTCCCCAGATCTATTATGGCTTGGGATCTTCAGCAATGATTTTCACTATCTTCAGCATAACAGCCTTGAAGGCTGCTGGAGAAGGTATAAATAATATGCAAGTGCTAAAAAAAAAAATTGGTGAGATACGCTCAAGGCCTAGAATCCAGCTTTTATTTCTAAGGCTATGCTCGTATAGAAAAAAGGAGCACCT
>NW_010142654.1:16163-25324 GCF_000699245.1 Pterocles gutturalis | reverse complement strand
AGCAGGAATCCACAGGTCACTTAAAACATGCTGTACTCCAGAGCTGTTCCTTAATTGTATTTAGCATGCTTAAGAATGAAAAGTGAGATTTAGTACAGCCAGAAAAAGCTGTGCAAAGGCTTTATTAATAAAGTAACATATGACTAACACCATGTGAAGGAGCACCTCAGTTGGTCTTACCGCATAAGTACTTGCCATGACAACTAAAGATACTAGATGCCTATCACTACATTCAACTCATACCCTGACCTCTTAAACTTTAAAACCAACCAATTTTGCTCAAGCAGAAATTCTCTTTGAGCCACAGAACACCACATGTTCATTTAAAATCTCAAGGGAGAAGGGAATTAAGTTTGATTGCTGCTAGCATTTCAACAATAATGAAAAACAATGGAGTTGATTTTTTGCAGACTACAGATTATAGAGAAACCACTTTCTTGCAAAGCTTCAGTGTATTTAATGTATAAAGTATCCATTAAAGCTATTTCTAAGGCACCTAGCACAATGATACCTCAATGTTTCACAAATTTGGCAATTACATTATTCTCAGCTAATTTCTGTCTTAACTGAGTGTAACAACTGAGATTTCTTCCTCCTCCTCCTATTTGCTTATCTCTTTACATCCCATTCCATGGAAATACATTGCAGAATGAAGATTTCAGTTAAATAATAAATCTAAAAATAATTATACAATCACACTGCCTCCTCATGTGAAAAACGCATCCATCAAGCAAAATGCTTCTGCTTTCAACCTCCATACCTGTAGGAGGGTCGTCTGGAAAGAATTTCTCTTCGTTTCTGTGAGTCTGTAACACTGTCTACTGACTCCTGTGAATCTTCACTTTCTGCTATAGTGGAGATCTGTAAATAAGAACAGCAATCAAACTTAGCAAGACAATTCCAATCTCTTTATTTTAAGGAAATGTTGACATCCTGGGAAAAACACTACAATGCAAGTATTTTACAGTGCTTCTACCTCACCAATGAACAGAAAGGGCAGGCTGTTTAGTAACAGATCCAGTGAAGAATGACCATAGTCAGTTATCTACCCATGAGAACTTCCTTTATAATTTAAATACTCCAATAAAAAAATCTAAACAGTAATTCCATGCACTTTTTGCTTTCTATGATTCCTCGTTCCCTCCATTTTAAAGAAACAAAGACTTTAAGTAAAAGTTTAGTAAGAGAATAACTAAAACCAAGTTACAATAGCAAAAATGTTTGGAAACAAAGAGCAAAGTACTGAAGTTGAGAAACACAAATTTATAAATAATTGAGTAGATATGTTATAGAAAACTGCCTTTTGCAGGGGGCAAATTATCAGGAAAATGTACACAAAGATGCTAAAAAATAACACAGTGCTGCAATTCTGAACATCTGTGCTAAAAAAGGACAAAGATCTATGAAGGTAAGCTAAAATATTTGTATCAATCATATTTCAATAATTTTAAATTCAAAGTGTGCCAAAAATCTAAAAAACATCTCCAATACATAAAAACAGAGACTGTTTTCCAAGAGACTATAGTCACATGACAAATATACAAGACAGTCAGTGAACAGAGAGATGTCTGTGTGAGAAACGTAGCTCACAGCCTGACATTTTATGCACTGTAGGGAAGATTCCTAAAGGCTCAGAAAGCTTGCTGGTGCGCAGATCTCACAGTTATCAGATAGAGGGCCTGAACAGGTCCAATGCTGACTGTGAACTACTGGGCTTTGAATACTGCAGCATTCCAAACATGTTCTGGCTTTGCACTGAGCCAGGTGAATTCCAAGCATGGTTTCACTGTCAGTCTCTTATCTTCCACCCCTGGGCTAGTAACTTGTACACTTATCTGAAAACTGCTCACCTCTGATAGATTAAAACTCTAAACTTTTGACTCCAATGGCTGGGGAGGGTAGAGCCTGCCAGAAACTCAGCACTAAAGCTGACAAAGAGTAAACAAAGATTATTATCAGAATGGCCTAGTTTTAAATTATGCATGCCTTATTATTTTTTAAAATAATACCCACCTAAATATTTGTATCAAATAGTCACAATGTCTACTTTTAAAAATTATATCAGTGAACTAATAGCAAAGGAATGATGCACAGTCCTTGCCCTGTGTAACTGCTGTATGCCAAGCAATTTCTCTTTCTGTATTCAGTAACACTGGGCTTAAAGTGGTTCAGGAAAAAAAAAAAAAGTTACAGGTTTTAAAGATTTCAGACTACTTGTCTCCTCTGTCTTCAAGCTATCTCATCATACTGCATTATCTGTCTTGCTTTACAGAAGAGAAAATGCTAAGGTTTTTCAAAGCAAACAACATTCAACAGGCAAATTTCAAAACCATTTTTATGAGAGGACTGATAGGTTTATCGTAAGGACCATTAACATACAGACATCTGTTTTGTAAACCAAATGCAAATATTTTCTAAGTAGCAAAGACTCATCCCAGAGTATCAGCCTCATTAATGATTAAAGATTATGTATTAAAAAAATCCCTTTTATTCACTTCAGAATATTAGATACATGGAAATACAGTAAAGAGAAAAAGTAGAGAAATAGTGTAAGAAAAAACACGAAGCTGTTAAATTCACCAAGGAAATTCTAGAGGGAAATGAAACTCAGCAATGTTTGAAAAGTGGTTAAACCAGAACAGAAAAAAAGTCAGAGAGTAGCAAATACTGTACAGACTTTGCCTGCAACATGGTCTTAACATCTATATTGAGAAAAACACAATCCAGGAGACAAACACATTAGAAACCAGTGAATTTGCAGGACTATTCAAAAGGCCCGATTTACTTATTAGGAATTTCTTCAGTCAGTACCTGAACTGTCTGGACCTGTGGAGACTGAATAACTGATGGCTGGGCTGCCTGAATTACTCCATGCACTTGAACCGTCTGCCCATTGGGCAGCTGAACTAAGGTCACCGTGGGCGCAGAAGACGTTGCGTGAGCTGCTGGCATAGATACCTGCAAAGAAGAGACAGTGAGTATAAATTAGGTTATTGCAAAAATCTTATTTCACTATAAAGAACAGTTTTCGGTGAAAGAATTGTGTCTCTTCTAGACCCCAGCGAGATGACCCAAATGTTCCGTGTAATATAAAACCCTCTGAACTGCCTAAGCCCAACATCTGACCTACTTAACAAATTAATCTAATGCAGAATTTCTGCAGGCTCAAAACATTGCTTGTAAAACCACTGACAAGAATGAGAAATTGCTTGCTTCAGTTAGATATTGCTGGGACCTGGGTGTACTCCTACAGACACTGCTGAGTCAAAGGCAGAAACATATGGGAGCGGAGCTATTTTTGTTCTCACTCAAGAAAATGCAAAGTGTTTGCCAGATGTAAGAAGTTAAAATGTTTAGGGAGTCATACCTTTCAGACTTTCTAGAGACTAAACCATATTGAGTAGCTGGCAAAGTCCATTCAAATGAAGAAAACTGACCATGTGTTCAGACAGAAAACCCATGGGTTTGCAGTGGAAACAAATGGTTTGTAGGTAGTTATTGTGATCCAGTGTAACGGGTCAACACAAACTCTAGTCTTGGAGTTATTTCTATGAGGAAAAATTGCCCACATTTTAAAACCTCAGTTCCTAAACACAACTTTGTTTCTCCAGCACAGACCTGTGTGCGCAGGAGCTATGCTAACACCTTCAGCACGGTACATTAGCATGGTGTGCACAGCCACGCACGTCCTGTGCAGGGGCTCAGGCCCCAAGGACAGCGATACCCACCAAAGCTGCTCACGTCACACTGGGAAGTCTCGCTCTGGCAGGTCACAAGAATGATTACGGGCGGCTGAAGGGCCATGCACCACGACTGCTATGTGGCTGGGCAGATGCCCCAGTGCGCATCCCATACTCAGCAACCATCCGGTGATCCAATGCACGTGCTCACGCCTGGGGGGCTCCTGAAAGGCAGGCGGGTGCCAGGGTTGCTGTACAAGCACACAGCCCTTGGTTTGCGCCTGACCTGCACCATCCTAGCCCTTGGGGAAGGACTGCAGGCAAGCGTGAGCTCTCGCACACCACAGACACGTTGTGGGTCACTGACTAGCCAGCCTTCTCCTTGACACCCTATTGTGGAAAATTTAACAATCCTCCAGCGTTCAGTGGCATTTTCAAGAAATTCGATCCATGCAGCTACAATGCAAGAAGGAGCAGCCCTGTTGTCCTGCCTAATCCCAAAGAGCTGCTGCGTACCGGATGCAGAAGTAAATCCTCTGCTGTCCCCATGAACACGTGGTTCTCAAAAAGCTGCAGTAGCTGATCTCTGAATTTCTATAAACATTCACCACTTACAAGGAAATCTTGCTTAGCAACAAATTTAAGGGGAATTACATGTAGACATCTCTCCTCCACAGCTGTTTCTCACTAATCCACAAATTTGTGTTTGCCTTTACCTTCCTTTTCCAGGACAACAGCTGCAGCATTACATGGCGGTACTTAACTCACGTAAAAGAGAAACCGGGGCTGAGATTAACAGGAGCACACTTTCCTCTGGCAAATTATATTCCTTTATGAAGCGGCCTTTTTTAATAATGCATGCCTGACTAAACAGTCCTTGGCAATGACAGTAAAGCTGTTCAACTGGAGGCCATTCTGCGGTCGGATTAAGCCAATAGCAGAGTGTAACTTCCGCAGATGTCTCTGACTCATACCTTGTGGAACTGGAACGAGTTTCCTTTTGACTCTGAAAACTACCCTGAACTCACTAAAAATGCAGCAATTAAACTAAGCTTACAAGAGGGGTGACCTTACAAGAGATAATAAAAGAATTAATGGATATAATTAGTTATTTAGATTTGTCTAAGCCTCTGAGGGCACTCCCTAATGCCAAATGCTGACACTTCACATATTAAAAATATTGTAATAATATAATACTGATGTGAACAAGACAAGGAATTACTTTTAGACTGTTTTATCACCTCCACAAGGAATATAAAGCCTGGGGAAAAGCTAAGGGGCAAATAATACAGTGAAGGGCAACAGAGGAAATTAGGAAAAATGTAACTTATTTCTTTGTGGTTCACATGGATTTCAACCACGGCTGGTTCAAAAAGCTGCATAGCTTTTTTTCACTCGGGAAAAATTCTCATTCAAGTACTGGGGTAATTTTGCCCGAGTAAAGTACATTCAACCCACTAGACATCTGCAAGTTCAGCTACCTGGAGGTTACTATGTTAGCACATGGATTTGAAACACTCTTGCTTCTCTGGACTAAATCTTAATGCACAGCAAGTGAGAAGCAGATTACTGCTTTTTCAAGAGAAACAAACTACTTCCACTCAGTTCACACTGAAGTGTTATTCACACCACCTATATCCTGTGCCTAAGTTAGACAGTGAGAAAACTGCCCAAAGAGGCAAGCTGGTGCAGGGCAGCTGGTGTCCTGTAAATTCACACTACAGCTCCACTCAAAATCACTCTGTGCATTTTAACAGCTCCAACCCCTATACTATCACTTGAATGGAAGTGTACTATCTCTGGTTTATGTAATGACTGTGTAAACATGCAATGTCTTTAAAAATATATTAATCATTTATAAAATAAGTGATTTAACACTTGTGCCACTTAAAAGACACTCAATTCCCCAAACTATAAGATCTAAAAAACCTGTTTGCTCTTTGCAGACTGCAAATAGTTTTAAAATGAAATCGTTACAGAAGGGAGCTGAACAGACTCTGTACTCATTTACACAATGGATTTGCTTCTGCCAACCATCCATGTAACCAAGAATGAAACTGGGTTCCAAAATCAGAGATGGAGCTGGGATTGCATTTCCTGTCTCTCCAAAAAATTTGGGGACAATAAATGAGCTAGTACTGTCACTCTAAACAGCCAAAATTCTGTGAAATTCTGGAGACAGCAGGATAACACAAGCTGTCAAATGCTTGGTTGTTCCACTTGATTGCAATGTTTATAATATCAATCCCATCTGATAAGATCTTGTATTTGCTGCATTATTTATCTATATTTTCAGGTTTTTTTCTTCAGAATTAAACTGACTACTATTGACAAGTTTCTAACAGAAAACATAACAGCAAACCAATCCTGTCAATATAAAAAAGACAGCAAATTACATGTTTTGGGAAAAATACCCTTCAGTGGTATGGCTGTGGTAAAGAATGCTAGAAATCTTTTCATTAATTATTCTGTTAACATTACACAGTTCACACACATACAGCTCTTCAGAACAACCACAGCCTAGAGTGATGGGAAGTTAAAAATCTCTATTGCTTTAAAAATGTAAAAACAAATATTAAAGGAACTATACATTGCACCTGTTCCAGAACTGTATGAATGGAACTTTCTCTTAGGCCCATGAGCAGACATTATCCCTCTTAAAAAAATTATTCAATAGGTAAAACTATTACACCGTATGATTTTATACCTGGGCTAACGTTGCAATCTGTGGCTGTGCCTGTACTGTCATCTGTTGGGTTTCTGCCTCTGTAACGGCTGCATCTCCACTCTGCTGGTTCTCTGCTCCAGATTCCATGGTCATTTAGTTACCTACAATCACAATATTTGTCGTAAGTCTGGGTTGGTATGCAAGTCCGTTATTCTTGGTGGATCTGGTAGCAATCACTGCGGCTGAATTCCCATTACTACATACTGTTTTCATTTGCTTATTAAAATGTTGTCAAACTATTCACATTCAGGCAAAATTTTTTCATGCCAGGTGTCTGCCTCAGGTTGATTTTTCAGTGTGTAATGTTTCTGAAAAACAGGTCCAGTCTCTTCCAATAACGAGATCAGAAAAGATGCGTTTTGCTCATCTTAAAAAAATTGCTTGAGCAATTGCACTATGACAATCTAGTACCTCTGCAATTTGGAATAACGACCGGCCATTTGTCAGGAAGGGCACTCCCTCAGTGCCAGGGTGACAATATGCCCTGCTACAGCCCTCCCTCTCCCCACAACTGCAGTTTGCAAATAACCAATCGCAATTGCTTCTGCGATGGGCACTTAGTTTTCAGTCTTCTTCTCTCTGAACTAAATATGCATCATCTCCATGGAACTTCTTTCCACAACCAGACTGTCTATGGCCCTACGTCACAGCAACTTAAGGCTTTTCTACGCGGTAGTTTTAAAGTCAGTATACATAACGATGAAAGCCATTTTTACTTGAACCTCACTGCAAATAAATATTTTTATATTTTGAGGTACATAGTAGTTTGTCATGACCTAAGTTTTGTATCATATATAGCTTTCTAATACACTTATATTTCTAAGCAATAACTGAGCAAGCCTAGATCACCAGAACACACAACTCTATAAAAACATGTTGCATAACTTCCAAAACCATGCATGTAGGCAGAGTGCAATGCATGTTAAACTCTGCACCGATCTGTGAAAATTTCTTTGCAGTTCTTCTTTAAATACTGATATGAAAATATCTAATATATAAAAAAGAACTTCAAAATACAAGGAAATGCTCCCAATGGTGATACAGCAATACCACTGTATTATACGGAACTACAAATACCAAATATGAAGAATGGATATTACCTTCATAGCCACAATACGAACCCTGTGTACTGCCCTGCGCTGCCCAATCTACCCAGGCCTCTGGCTACCCTGAGGCAGCACACCCCTCTTCAGAGCTGGAACAGAACCACCAGTAAAGCATTTCTGCTTTGGAAAAGGGCCTGCGGGCAGAGGATGTTCAGATCAGGAGAAAGGTGGAAAGGAGAAATGCCCCTCTCTGCTCCACTTTACTGGGCCCCTTGAGGAAAAGGCTTAGAAGTGTCAATACAGGTGGTGGTACCATGACCATATTCAAGACATTTCATTTTAAACACAAAGTCAGGGAAACTTCCATTTCAGTGCAAACTACACTGTTACAGGAAAGCGAATACTCTTCAGGGATGTGTTGCCAAAAGCAGTAAAGTCACACTTCAACCCTGAGTATAATATGAAGTTTCTGTCTTACAGTAAACGATTGCTAATCAACAAAGATAAAACAGCATTTCAAAACAGGAGCTGCATCTCACATCAAAAGAAAGCAAGTCAATGTATATAAATCAAAATCTGTACACTTAGTATTGAAAGTGACTGCTCAAATGAGCTTTTGTGTTTGTGTGTGTGTGAACATGGAAATGTGTAAGTACCAAACATTTAGTTCCAACATCAGTTTAGAAACTCTTAGGAAATTAAAAGAAGGACATGGTATAAATCAGATTATCCTTAAAAACAAACAATGAAAGAAAACTTTAAAAATTTTGGAAGAAGTAAATTAAATTCTTCTAAGCACCTGGAATTTTATTCTGCTTCTCCCTGTCGCCATGATTTTTGTCCCACATAAACCAGGAATTAGTCTGACAAATGCTCACAGATAAACAATATTCTACCTATATGTACATATTGCTCAACTGGCCATGAAAGAAATTAAAAAACTCCCTGCATTTGAAGCAGTCTAGACACTACAATTTTTATAAAAATTTCAAGAATAGCTTGTGTCCATGCAAATATAACTCCACTCTTTTCCTACAACACCAAGTCTTCTCCATGTCGCATTTCATCTTCCAGAAAGCACAAAAAACCCATGCGCTATTACAGTTTTTAATATATGTTACCAAATAGTTCTTAAAGCTTCATTAATGACAACAGTTTAAGTGGTTTTCTATCTCAAATTTAACGAGTTATAGTTTAAAAGTCTTAGTTCTCCATGTTATACGCCCAATTTATTTTTGAGTATTCTGCATTTTCAAAAGTGCAAAATACAAACCAGACTACTGTAGGGGTTCCCTTTGATTTTTATGATTTTTAAGGAGGTATCTAGTTTTATAACTTTTTTGCGAGTATAAGCCAGTTTGTCCAAGGTAAGCAAACCAACAACTTTTCCACAATTCCTATGCATGCATCGTGGTGACTCCAGCCAAAAGACTACCTCATTGGGACCATTTCAGGAGCAGATCTTTTGCACCAGCAACATCTCCTAGGCAAGTATCTGAAAAGAACTTTAAAAAACAATTTCCCAGGTACAAATTCAAGTATGTTGTAAAACTAATAATGCTTTTGTTTGTTAATAGCAATCATGACTCCAGTATGGAATCAATTGCTATACAAATGGGATTAGAAATAGATGAAACATCTGAGTGAGAAGTCTCTTGCATCAGGTATTTAGCAGTGTTCACAAAGGTAGATATTGACAAATTCCTG
>NW_010142654.1:2288-16132 GCF_000699245.1 Pterocles gutturalis | reverse complement strand
ATGCAGTGTTTTCCTAGGAAGAATTTCCAATCCTCTCATACATTATTCAGCAAAGGACCTCTGGTAAGCTTGGTTTCTACACTTCCCGCATATTTTTGAATATGTAATCAGCAAAAAGTATTAACTGTTTGAGGTGCTCCCTACTCTAGAACACCAACATTTTGGAAATCATACTCTTAACCTCACTTGCAAACACCTAAAAGGAACCTCCTCATAACATACAGTAAGCACCAGGCAATGCAGGAAGCTGCCTGCAAGATTTACATCTTGACACAGGCAGTTTAAGAGAGTTTACAACATGACTTGTAGTTTTTGCACAGGCTCTTAAAGTCTTGTGCTGTTTGCAGGTTCCAAGTACTCTTGAATTTGGTTCAATTTACCTTGCACTTACACATCACAGTATTTGTATTCTAACATCTTCACTACTACCTTTTGCAATAACTTGTGAGAAAAAGAAGGAATCGTATTTTTGAGCATCATGACATCAAATTCCAGATACACTGATTACTACGTTGCTTCATGTTTTCTTTAATAGCATGGTGTGATTAAGATTGCCAAGATATACAAGACCAGGCATGTAGAACATAAATACTTACTAAGTTGTGTGTAAAGATAAGACCATGATGGCTGAAATGAAGGTTGACAATTCCTACTAGCTCTGGCAATTTACGAAGAAACAGATTAAATGTTTGGTTTGAAACCATAAACTCCTCACATATACAAATTAATGCCACTCCTTTCTAAGCTCTCATATATACCTAGTCTAGAAAAGCTTTGCTGACCAGTACCCCAGTGTCTTCCTGTTCTTGTGGGTGCCCAGGCCCACCCCACCACCCCCTCCTTTTGCTCCTTGTGCCCTGTTCGCAGTGGCCCACCCACTCCCTGGCACTGATTTCCCTGCCAGCTACCTCAATGGGAGTTCTGGAATGGAGGCGGAGATCTGAAAGTGTCCTGGTGGTGAACTAGTGTCCAGGACAGGGAAAGTATACAGGAGCAGAGGGAGCACACCTTCTTCTCATTCCTCCCTGCTTCCAGGCTACTTTCCATTTTGTCAGGAGAGGACACGCACCCCCACTTTACGAAAAAAATAGTAACTGCTGTAGTTCATCTTCAACCAAGTATCCTAAATGAAACTACCTGAAAAAGCAGTTAGCTATTAACAACGGAGATGGAAAAACAGTCTGCTTGCCTAAAACACCATGGCTGTGAACTCTGAACACAAGTTAAGAAAGCTGATGAGATTACCTGGTTAGAGACAGTGTATTTAACTTGTGACTTTTATGTAATACACAATTTTAGTAGTTCAAAGAGCTAGTACTATACTTATTAATACTTTCTTAATAACATATTTACTAATGATCTGAAGCTCTGGAGGTGAAGAGCCAAACAGCAAAACATTCATCTGGCAGCCAGTAATTTGATTTAGCCAAATCAGGACTGGGAGAAAGAAGTTCAGCAGATGATAACTAACTGTACTAGCTGAATTTACACCACGACAGCAGAAGACGGATGGTAACAAACAAACAGTTGCAGAATGAAGGGGAAACTGAACTACACACACGCTAGAAAAATCCAAATAAACCTGTCTCCTTAGTTGCACAAACCTGGGAAAGGGGCCCAGGCACTCCTCCAGATAGTTCAGAATTCTGCTTAACACGCATCTATGACACAATAAGATGAAGTATTAGACTGCAACAGTAATAAGATACAGGGTAATCTTTAACAGTTATATTTGTACAGATGGGCCCTATACATCAACTGGATTACAGTGCAGAGGTTGGGAGCCCATCTTCAAAATGGGTTATGTGGAATCTGGGAGACCAGAGCAAGCAAGCATTTGCGGCAATGAAAACCTGCTGTATGAGGAGACTGGATAGAATTGTATTCTTTTCCTCAGAAAAGAGAGAACTGCTTCAAACACTAAAAAATATATTCAAACTAGTAACAGGGAAGTAAACTAGAAATATTAACCGTCTGACTGTGAGAACAATAAAGCTGTAAGGTGGCAAATCTAAAATTATAAAAATGAAAACTAAAAGATATATATTAAAAATATGAAAATTGATACTTCATGTACTGCACAAATAGAGCATGGATGCTGCTGACGATTAAGCAATTTATCAGGATTCAAACAGGGGTTAGACATGGACATGGGTAACAAGAATATCCAAGAATATCCAGAATTAGTGTGGTTATTTCATACCAAAAGTGTGGAACTGAAAGGAATACAAAACCCCATGAGTCAGAACTTAAATCAATCTCTAATCCCTAAAAACGCAAATAAAGATTTTCATGAGGGGGGAAGATTACATCACATATAATTCTTGCAGGTTCCAGTAGTCTTCTGAGGTACCTACCAATCTTCACTATCTTCAAGACAGGATGCTGGACTAGGTGCCCACAGACAATGGTAACTCCTGTAATCTCCATTGTTTAAAGTGAGCATCAATGCTGTGTATTCAGAGCACAAGCAGAGTTACTGCCCCTCCCAACTGCTTACAGAGCCAGGAAGACATAATTCTGTCTTCTCACAGCTTCCCACGTCTGCAGTCTCCCTGGTATATCTTGCCTACTTACTTCTTTTTCTATCTCCTATCCCAGATGTCCTCATGAACTCCAGCATCTCTCCTGAACGCTGGGCTCTGCTCCTTGGTCTCTCCCCGCTCTGCAGACAAGGCTCCTTTTCATCTCCCAGGGCAGAGTGGAGAAAAAAGGTGAAAGTCCTTTCCCAAACGCCACTAAATTCAAGAACCAAAATACCTCACTGTGGCTGTTACAGCAGATACAACTTCCCATCCACTTTTGTACGTGAAGGTCCTGAATGCCCCAAGTCTTTTTGTGCTTTTCAGTTGTACCAGCTGGCATGGTAAGACATACTGCCTCTCCCCGCAAGCCTTTCTTTTCTTGTCCTTAGTAATGTTGTGGTGACAATTCACTGTCATTAGTTAATGCTTATGCTGAGTTATTGGCCACACAATATAACCACACCTTGAGGCAACACGGTTCGCTTTACACCTCAGGCATACTGTCACAGCCTGCTCGCGAGCAAGCACAGCTTTACCAAGTGACATGCTTTAAAGTCTCCCTCTCCTCCACAGCTAGACGATGACTTCTAGTTTTATCTTATTAAAGTACATGCCCAGGTTTTGAAGAAGTGCAGAGCAGAGACCCAACAAATGTACACCCATTTTGAGCCTGACTTGTGCCACATCCATTCACCCAGCCACCACCTGCAGAGGCCACCTCCGCTGCCACATCACGTTCCTGATCCAGTTCGATATCCAGCCACCCAGCTGCTCATGGCAATGAACGGCTGGGGCAGCGAGGGGGCTGAGGGAAGGGAAATGGAGGCAATGCCTGTTTCTCAAGCCCCGTGTTCAGATTTATTCATATCAGGTATGCCAGTACAGTTGTTCAGGAATCAAACACAGCTCCACCATCCAAAGTTGCAGGAATTTTACTCACTGTGTATTTACTACATGTGGCCTTATAAAGCCACAGATCCACCACGAAAGCACTGAAAAGGTCATCAAACACCGCCCTTGTATTGTATTATTTGTTTTCACCTTTCTAGTGTAATTACTGAGAGCATTCACATGAAATCTGTAAACATTTCCACTGTTACCTTGCAGCACGACAGCCCTTTCAGCTGTGGCTCAGCAGCTGCTTTATGAATGCCATTCAACGGCTGCCAGACTGAAAATGTTCAGAGAAAAATAATTTTATTTACAGCTAACACATGGGACTTCAAATAACCAGCAATAAATGCTCAACAAGACAAGACAGGCCCATAATTATCTCTCTCTGTCACTAATGACTACACTGTGTTGGCACAGGAATTGCAATTTACACCAGAGCTTCTCTGTCAACCCAAGCTGGCACTGCCCCTGCCACTGCCCTGGGTGTTTCCTCCTCCTGCCCCCTCCTCTGGGTGACAAGATGGTGTGCCATACTGGGAACACAAACCTACAGCTGCTGCTTCGACTTTAATCTACCTTTCACTGCTTCTCTGAACGGGTTCACCACGCAGCCACTTGATGACCACGCCAGCTTCTGGGTCAGGGCAGTGCAAAGGCCGGCAAACCACGTGGAAGTGGAGGTAGAAGAATGGCCTCAACAACCACCTCCACTGAAAATGACAAATATGGACAAGAGTCTTCAGATTATTTGCATTCACACACAGCAATCGTCCAGGCAAACTGAAGAACAAAAAGCTGAAAAAATTCTTCTTGTCACTGAAGTTAAAATATTTTATTTTGAACTTACAAGAAAAAATGAATCTCACAGAATCAGACAATCCACTGGATGTAATACCTGTAGTCCCACTTCTGTCTACATCAATACGACACTCTGAGAAGTGCTTGAAAACTCTTTGCTGACTGAATACATGCTCTAACAGTCAATGCAAGAGAGGCAAACGGTGTAGTATTTTCATACAGATCACAGAAAAAATGCAACCAGGAGCCTTGATTATGCATAACAAATTTTTCTGTCTCATGACTTTTCCAACAAAACTTCTAGCACAGTTGTAGCTGTGAAAATTTCTCATACTTAACAGATTTTGATATATAAATGATGAAAGTATTGGAAGAAATTACTTGTCTTGCATGCTCAATCTCCCTTTCACTAAAGAAAAAGCAGTGGCAGATTTTAAAAAAAGGGGCAGAAGACCAAAAATCTCACAGCTACAGCAGCAAGCACCCAAATCAGCAATCATCTCTAGATTTGTTTTCTGTTAGTGTAACACAAGCAAGCTGACATTTACCAGGCAGAAGGTGTATTGGTATGCACATGTAAGACGTGTGAGTGAAAGTTGCCTGAACACTCTTCACTGCTGGATTTTCCTGATTTGACTCCACACTCTTGGCACTGTAGTGTTTCTGCCTTCAAGCTTTTTAAAAGAAAGAGACTCTGACAGCAATTAACAGCAATTTATTTCTTGCATCACAGATTCTACGCACAGATACAAAAACATCCATCAAGCACGTGGTACACGCACGTAATTTAATTAAAGTTTAATCTATACTGCCTTTTCTTGCTCAATACAGAATCATCAAGGGACCTAACTGAATTACAACCTTTCCCTTCAAGAATGTGAATTGGGCACTAAAAGTAAGGATGAATCCTCCTGCCCAGTTTAAAAAAAACCAAACCCTACATATTTTAATTCTACTGATAATATATTTTTTTAAAAAAAACCTTTTTCCTAATTAAACTACAATACCTTATCTAACAGTTGGGATAGGTCACATGTGAATACACCAGTTCTGCAAAGAGCCCAGCAGAAGGCTGGGGGGGAGAGACCAGGGTAAGCGTTTCCTAAGGCGTTAACAATGAAAAGCAAACAAATGCCTCTCCACTGTCTTATCCCCTTCACATTCAGAAATTCCCCTTACATACTGTCAGACTTCACTTAGACAAAACAAAATATCAAAACAAATCCCAGAAAGGTTGTAAAGTAATTGAGTAACTATTATTATTGAAAACATAATCCATAAATATGTTCTATTTGTAAATGCTCTGCCCTCATACTGAATGCACTTGGGGTATTAAAAGACTAATTCACGTGTTTTATGTCTGCGATCCTTAATGTGCAACAGAATGGTGGAACCTACTCATACATACCATTAGTGAATATGTGTAGGAAAAGAACACCCAAAAAGATGTCTGCAAACTGAATTTAGGAGAAAAAAGGGATTTTGAAGGACGTCCTGGGCAGTATATACAATCTATTAAAAAAGATTTCATGAGAACTTGCTTGTTTCTGAGAATTCAGCACATTTTGTAGTTCTTACACATTTATTGCCAATATTGTATTTATGCAGTGCATTTACATACAAACTGATTGCATTTTACTACAGCTTACCATCTTTTCTCTGACATTATTTTTAGAACATCGAAAGCACACAACTCTCAACCTATGCTGATTTCTTGTAATTCCTACTAACTGTAGAAAGCATCTTTCCTTTCACAAAAATGAAACCATGTGAAATTGTCAAAATACACACCTCTTTTCTCCATGTGTCTGCTGAAAGTACTGTGGCTGACTTTGCGATGTGTAGCTGCTGGTTACCTAATAAAATTTATCACAACAACATGTCTGAACGGTGTATAATTTGTACACAGACATCTTTTAACACAACATAAAATAGGGGCATCAAATTATTTCTTATGACAGCATTCTGAGAGCTAATGCTCCCACAGAACACATCACAACTCCAAGCACAAGCTCTTTGCAATTGGTACAGGCATAGTGAACTGACAATCAGCACAGGCACTCAGGACAAGGTTTAATTTCTGGCCCTAGTCAAATCCTTTTACCTTTGACTGAAACACTGGATGGAGAACTGAGGAATAAATGACTCTATGAGATCTGAAGCTGACCCCTCAGCACAGCTGACTGCAGTGACATGAAGCCAGACACTTCTCATATTTGCACTTCTAAGTAAACCGTGACCACACGCTAGTCCGATGGCAGTTTTTAATAAAAAAACAAAGATACGATTACCTCCGGACTAAGACTATTGAGGTATCTTTTTGTGTGCGTGACTCCCAAAGGCAGCCCGTGACACTACTAGATGCTGCAGCAACAGCAGGTACCTCATATGGCAGGGTGGGGACAGCACCGTGGTGAAAGCTTGCTGGATGTGGACCAGTACCCATCTAAAAGCCCTGGGGGTGTGTTAACACAGCCTGAACCCATGTAATGTGAGTACAGCAATGGGCACAATAAACTAACATCTCTGTTCCGCTAACAAGGCCCTGTGCCCACGCTGGTACGCTCTGCCTCTTGGTACGGGTTGTTAGCTTGGGCTCAGTGCCACGCTGAAGCACCTACGTGACCCCGGCGTAAGGAGGTAGGTAGTACCTGGCTGGCACAGTGAGCAGCTCAGGGCTCTGGTACCGCCCAGCTCTCTAGATAGGCCAAATAAACCACGTATGCTGCTGCGCTGGTCAACAAGCAGAAGATTTAGGGGCATCTCCTTTCATAGCAAACACTGGCATGGGAAGGTGTTCCAGCAGAAGAGCTAAGGCAGTCCAGAGTGAGAGAAAGGAGAGCTAATTCTGCAGGTGGACAGAGACCTTCTCCTTCCCCAGCGACAGGGAGGAAATGGGAGGTGATGTTAGAAAAGAGGACTGTGTCCCTACCAACAATGAAAGGAGCAGTCAGAGCAGAAAATGATGCCAAGTTAGCAAGGTTAAGATCCATCTAAGAAGGTGCATGTGTTCTTTTTTTATACTGGGTAGACCTGTCAGGACTTGAGATTTCCATTTGACCTGACAGAGTTGTTCAGATGGATCATATTTGTTCTCCTCCATATGCATTTCTATGTTTTATGGCCTTTTAACTGCCCCAACATTCATTCTGGCAGAGTAAGAATGACCTAAATGCTGCATGAAATATTTGACAATGTTTTGACATGTTGCAAGGATCTTTGTCCATGTGCCAAGTAACCTTTAAATGTCCCAGGTCAGAGGCATCAGCTGGGGGAACTGCTGCAATCCCAAACCTGTGGCAATGTGCATCTCTGTAGGGAGAGACTACACATTTGTATAGTGGGGGAACTGCTGAAACTTGTTCTCTGCAAACAATGGCAGGAGCAACAAAGCTGCTGTCATAGAGAGAGTGAAGCGGGACCATGATGTTGTTAAGACAAGGGTGTTTAATAACAGTGCCTCCTGCACAGGCTTTGCTCTATGTATGTGACTCACAGTCTCAATCACTGGAGCCATGACAAATGCTTAAGTGAACAAAGCTAAAGCTACTTTGAAATCATATAGAAGATTACCCAGCTCTCTTATGGTGCTCAGAGCAGGTCAGGAACAACTTATTAAAGAATAAGAACAAAAACCAGAGCATTAGAGAGACTCACACCAGTCTGGTTAACCCAAAGGCCAAGAATACAACATATAGTTATCTCACACCTGTAATGGAGAAAGGAACCACCTCCATACAGATGTTTCCTTAATTGGAATAATTTAAATTACATACCAGGCATTATTCAATGGAAGCATATGCAAGAATTTGATAAAGGCAAATAACCATATAAACATGTTTATTATTACCTGAAATCTTTCTGTTCCAAAGTAATTTGTTTCCAGAGTCTCTGTTAATTTTACAGTGTGAAAATATTAACAGACACATCGCATTTATTAGAATAGCCTACTGTAAGATTGGACTGAAGGTTCTTAGAGATTACACTGATTAAAGATGACATTCTAATGTAATAAGAATGTAAAAATTTATATTGAGATTTAATCTTCCGGAAAGTCCCAGAAATTCAGGGGACTTTCCCATGAGTAAAGTAAATGTTTCCTTTCCCATCCTATAATGAGGGAGGGCAGCTGTCAGTATTTAAAGTTCTTTGGTCTAAAACATTAAATTAGGTATCTGAATTTCATCATCCATTTGTTTTGCTCATGTAAAAATTAAAAAAAGAAATCCTGACGTTTGAATACTGTAGGTCACCTCAGCAAAATACTGCAGATTGAAAAGGGTCAGATGTTGGAATCCCAAAGCGATCACACTTGTTTTCACATCAGTCTTCTGTTTCAGAGAACTATCAAATCAGTTAAGAAATTCAGGGCAAGCGCGGAGTTTCAGGTATCAGCAGCATAGTTAAACTTGACAAGAGAATTTTGGGTAGAATTTGTGTCTGTGCTGAGATTTTGTCTGTTGGCAAGAAGGGACAGCTCCATTGCTAATGTTTCTAACCTACTTTTGAAAGTCAGTGGCTAAAGGACTAATTAATAAAAAATGCCACTTCCTGTATTTACGCTGCAAGCTTTATAGGCACAAACTATTAAAAGAAACACTGCTCACTCCATTTGCTGCTTGGAATACATGTGGTACTTCTAGAGGTGAACCCAGAGTATAAGAGCATGAAGTTATATAACTTTGTAAATACTGGAAAGTCTTGTTTAAAAAGACCACACCACTTCCAAAGAGTTCAGAAGCAAAACACAACAAAATGCATGTTTCAGACCAATGCTTTCACTGTTTTATTAATAGATTATCTTTAGAACTGGTCATCTGAAAGTAGATAGACTACATTATTCATACAAAGCTGACAATTACCATACATAAAGTAAAATGTCTGAAACAAATTCAAAATAACTTGTATCTGTACAAGCAACATACTTTGTGTTATGATTTAATAGCTTTGTTTCTTTCTTAACCGGCAGTATAGACTATTTTTTGCTTCAACTTTGTCAAGTAAGTGAAAACTTTTGAATTATTTCTGCAGTTGGAGTGCTGCAGTAGAATACGCCCAGGTATGCACAAGAAAAACAGCACTTCCTTACAAACCTTGCCCTTGCCCAACTTCTGAATGCATCCTATTCACAAAATTTATTGCAACATTAAAAATTAAAGATTTGGGGCTTAAGCCACAGCTCAGACTTGGAAATATTTTAAATGCTAAAACTGGTCTGGCTCTACTAGCTATACTGAAATAATCATTGCTTGGTCAATTAGCACTAGTCTTAAAGCAACAGCAGACACATTATTTTGCTTAACGCACCAAAATTAAATCTATGACCCATCCTCTCCCTAAAGACCAACTGAAATGAAACAGTGACCAAATTCTGTAGTAAAAAAAAAAATTTACTAATGTTATCAACCGTGGGGATTCTGGTGTATTTTTTTATGTGTTTTTATATTTTCCTGGACGATGCAGGAGAACTTCTTAAATGAGAAAGGTCTCTCATCTGCCTGTCAGGCAGATCTACTCTGCAAAAGTATTATCTCCAGAACAGAGAATTTTTCTTGGTTCTCAAAATACTTAACTGGAGTTTAAGACCTGCACTACCTGTGGGCAACACAACTGTCTCAAAGGAACAGAGATGTGACTGGCTGGTAACGCTGAAGGTCAGATCAATGACCCTGAGTCACTGATGAACCAGAAAGGGCCAGAGAAAGAAACAGAATCTGTGTTTTGCATCAGTGTTGCACACAAAAGAAAATTTCCATTTTGCTTTCTACAACTACAGTCTTACACATTAAATTTCTGCTGGCATCACCACCAGCTCAGGCTCTGCTTTCCTCCCAATTCTTTCTTATGTACACCTTTACAGCTGTCTGTGAGGCTGTGTAGGAAATGGGTCTGGGCAACCAATTTGCACTACAAACAGACCAGAAAATGCAACTTGTTTCTATTCTGGACTAGTTCTCCAATTCACATTACTGCCTCACAGACAGTCGTACTGGTGCTGCTGGCACAGGAGCAGGAACAGGGAAGGTGGAACAGAGTCTACCCTGCCCCAGCCAGGCCTGCCAACGAAAGCAAAGTAGATCAAATCATGGGTACAGGTGTCATGAGACTGTGGGAGGTCAACAAAGATGTTGAAGAAAAGAAAACATCTATATTCTGTAATTTCATTATTATTTTCTGATGACTTTGCTTAAGAGTGCGAGGCTGCAAACAGGATGATTATGTTTTATATAGTCAACATTAGCTTTCCGAGGACTGGGCAGAGATGCATTTTTCAAACAGCCACATCACTGACAAAGCAGCTGTTTGCAGCAGGTAACATACTTCTTCCTCTACCCAGCCCAGGATAACGTGCACTGGTTATGCACTCCACATTAACCTTATGCTACAACTTTCATGCTAGTAGTTTCAGCCACACTTATTATTTTAACATCAGGAAGTCAGGCAAAGGCATCCGTCAGTTTGTAGTAACAGTGAAACTAAAACGAGCTCACTGCCCAGGTGCCTTGGGACAATTGACAGGACTTACACTGAGGTGTTGGACCTGGACCCCTTCTAGAGCTTCATCTTTCAACTTGGGCTTGGTTAAAGAAACGTTCCATCTATCATTTTCCCCATCTGACTGGGTTCCTCATAAAGAAAGGGACCTAAGAGTTACACCGATCCAACCTCTTGAGAAAACTGAAACCCACCTCTGATGAGGAGCAGCTAGTTCAACCACATGGGGGTCACCATGCTTTCAAAAGAGGGAAACTTTCATCTTTTTTTTCTTCAACTGAGACACTTACTGTGTTCTAGCTTTCCTAGCTGCAGAGACAAACTGACATGTCTCTGAACACCGTGGGCAGAGCCTGACTCTTCCTTTTTTCACTCCAAATCACGGATGTATTGCAGTTCCCTGAGATGGGCCTGCTGACCCAGCTCTCTGTTGCGGAAGGGAGAAAGTTGTGTCCCCCTCCCTCCTTTCCCCACAGTCTCTCTGCGAATCTGCACCAGTGCTGGTGCTACGAGCATCTCAATCACTAACCGATTCAGCTCACTCATGCAGAAGAAAACTAACCTGACAAAAAAGCACTGTTTTCTCCTGGGTTAGTGATTTGAACTGTCTCATTAGATTTTACATACAATCAGCACTACAGCCAACGTATGGGATGGGCGAACACCACACAACCAGCAGCAGGAAAGAAGAAAGGAGTAAGATGTGTGTCTCTTGAGAACCACATACTCAGATGCACCAGCTCAGATGAAACCACAGCAACAGACTTCTTCTGTTGGTATTATGCTGTGGTGTTATCACACACTGCCCTTTTTCACATCTTCCCCCCCTTAGTATCTTGTAAAATTTTCCTATCAGCACAAAAGAGAAAAATTTGGTTGAGTTTCAGAAAGAGGGGCAGGGGTCCTACTCTGTAGTAATGCTGTAGGCTTTTTTTTTTATTCCAAGAGAAAGCCTGCTACAATCTACAAAGCCATAAATTTACAAACCCTGCTCATATTGCATGTCACTTGGAGGAGTGAACAGGCACCAGCAGAGTTTGAGGCCATGCCAGCTACACTGAGCCAGAGGAAGAGTCACCAGAAAAAGGCAAGAAAATAATGCTTCCCATCCACTATTTCAGGGGGTATAAAGAATAAGCTAGATGAGAAGAGATTTTACACTCAAGCCCTAAGAAAGGTGCAAAGGAAAGCAAAATCCAACTGATATTTGAACAGCAGTAGAGAACAAGAGAAGATTTAAGGTAGCATGTATCAGAAAAATGCACATAATATTGGAGCCAAAATGTCACAGGAGGTTGTAGCTGCTGGAGAGATGATTAAGAAGATTGCAGCAAAGAGCTGCAGAGCACAGTGACAGGAGGTTAGTAGTTCGAACAAAGCAGTGAGAACAGGACTGAGGAAGTGAACATAATAGTTGTTAAAAAAAACCATGCAAAACGTATTTAAGCCAAGTAAATAAATAGCACAACAAACAGTATGTACACATGATATTAAAGTTTGGGAACAGCTGCTGCTCATGTTAATTCGCTCATGTTTAGCACATGTAAAAACTTAAATGTAGCTAAATGATCCAGTGCTGCAGCATTAAGAACCACAACGGCTGCATTTTCTCATTTAGCAGCACTGCTGTTTGAGCTGCCCTTCCTGCCCATTCCAGCCCCGTCCCTTCCCCTGATTATGCTGGTACGGCTCATGTGCAGCCATGGAGCAACCAGGGGAAGGAATGATCCAGGTGAAAAATAATCAGGCTCCCCACCTTCTCCCTACTTGATCATTTCTCCAGTCAGGTTTACCATGCAGTAGCCCAAACATTTGTGCCAGTGCAATGGAGAAGACGTGGACAAATCAGGAGGTATGGAGGTTGCTTCAGCTAACATTACTATCAAAAAAAACCCCATATGTGGAACTATGGTTTCAGTCTGTCAGGAAGTAGGTAAACTTCAGAAATTCCTGGATTTCTCAGGCTACATTTGTGGGGTTTTTTTGAGTCTGCTCAAGAAAAGAACCCACTCTTTTCTAAGTTTAGAAAGCTATCTGAAAAAATTTCTGCCAGAAGAGGAAAATACAGCCCAGCCTTACAGTTCTTCCAAATGGAGGGAAAAAAGCTTTGCCGATAACCTAATTGACCAAACAAGCTATTGCTGGAACAACACTTGGAGGATTAGAGATTTTTACACATCACTTGAATTCTCCCTTCCAAAAAGTGAGAAAGTACCAAGTGTACACATTTTTGTTTCAGTTTCCAGTGTGAAGGTAGCTTCAAAACAGTTCATTATAAGGCTTCCCGCAGCTTTGTCTAAACTAGCTAGTGTTGTCTTGTCTCAGAGACCAATTGAAAAGTAATGAAATGCAGAACAGAGATGGGCGGGACTCTCCTATCTTTGGAATTATTTTTCCATCTTTCACCTAATGGGCTTGATTTGTGACAAACATTAAATCTCACACTACTCACAGAAGAAAAACAGGTATGCTTATTATCTTAAGTGATAAAAGAAACCCTGTATCTATGCACTTTGCTCAAAATAATTGAGAGTACCTAAAAAGTATCAGTGCTGCTTTAAACTTATATGTATGCATGTATGTTTTACATACATACAAAATAAATACACGCATCCAAACAAGAACACACTTCCTTCAAACTCCTTACCCTCTCCCCTTTAACTGTCCCTTCCACCATCTACAGTTTTCTATTCCCTCTACTTTGCACAGGATATTCTAAATCCAGCACTGTCAGAAAAAAACAGCAGCAGCGTGAAATGAGGAAATCCTTGTCTGTTTTCAAATGCTTTTTTACCTAAAAGACCAACCAGACCCTGGTACAACTTCATTTTCTGCACAGCTGACAAGGCTGTTTTAGAAATATGGAAAAATGGAAGGTGCCATATTTGCTTTCACTCACCTTTTTAATTGCAGTACAACCAAATGACCTAAACATTTTGAGGAATAAAATAGGTATCAATGTCTTCATGCTGCGAGACATACAAAGATAGTTAACCGCAGATTGCTCAGATTTTCATAATCACCATGAAATATGACCTCACAGACTGCAGATGAGGCAACACAATTTTTGATTCAGAGAGAAATCACTGCCTTGTCATGAAACTTCAACTGTATGCAGGTAGGGCACCAGAG
>NW_010142654.1:0-2276 GCF_000699245.1 Pterocles gutturalis | reverse complement strand
AGGGTTGTTTCTGCAGATGAGGACTGCTGTCATGTCCCATGAAACTAACTTTAGGTCACAGGCAGAAAGCTAGCACAGCCTTTTCACTGCACAAAAGCCTTGAGAAGTGCAGCATGATCTCCACTTGCTTCCAGAGATCCGAAAATAGAGGTGAAGTGTGAATATCCCATTTTTTTCACAAGGGTGTCAACAGAAATTCCTAGTCAGGGCCTTGTCTGCTATCAAAATCCACCTACAGAGCTGCAGCTGCACTAAGGGAAGAAGAGGCTGTTTGCTTCTTACCACAGCAGAACAGCTACTTTACAGAATAAGATCGGCTACTACAGAATATTTTATATTTGACATCAGTACCAGCAATAGCTATGCTGGTGCAGGCTTCCAGGAAACAGACAGACTGATGACTTGACAGTCTAAATGAGATGTTTCTAAATTTTTTGTATCAGCACACCCCTCTCCCCTTTCAGACATTTTTTTTTTCCCACCCAGGGTAGCAGACACCCTTATCACCAAAAGTATTGGAGAAAAAAAAACAATTATAGATCAGATGCAGACCATTTATTGCAGATCCACATGTAAAGCTGACAGTACTAATCTAAACACTGATGTTCTACCGATGAAATTAAAGCATTAAGAATTATTATACTCTTCTTTCCTATATGTAAATACTTCATTTTAGGTCACCTGTAGCAAATACATAAACACTTCTCTGCTCCCTTTTCTCTCTGATCTGAGGATACAAAGTTGGTGAGGAAATGCAGAGATCTGTGTTAGAAAATATTGATGAGAATCTTCCACTCTATTATGAAACAGAATAAAATAAAATGTTGTGTTTCTAAAGCTACAAAATACAAGCGAGAATTTACTGTAGCATGTTTGTATTTAAAATGAAGCGCATATTCCATCAAACCAAGAATGAATGAAATACACCAACCACTACATTCTCTTTAACTATCAACAGCTACATTGCTTATTGAATTCCTCAGATGTCTATTAATTACAACTTTAGAAGCCCTGTTCTCATGTTAGTATCACTCAGAGTGAAGTGATTTAGAGCAGTTTTGGCCTTCATTTCAAACAAAGCAGTGCAAGTGACAGAAAACCTAAATTCACATACAAGGAAGGACAGGCCTATCTGTGCATGTGAATCACAAAAACCCATCTTGAATAAAAACTTACTCCAGTGACTTCACATTTTACTGTAAAAATCCACATTTGTTGACACAGGGAAAGGCAGAGACTCTAGTACATGCAAGCAGAGTCTCAAAATTCCTGTACTTCAAAATAAGTGTCACATTGGTGGTCACAATGGGACTAAACAGAGATATCTGATATTCCTAAATAAATCTCTAGTCCTTTATTTAAGAAATAGGAAACTTATTTCTAAGCCCCAGAAAAAAAAAATTTTCATGACAGGTGTTATTGAAGAAGCAGATAATGTGCTGGCATTTCAATACTTCAGAGGAAGCAGAAAACAAAAAAAAGATTTTAAAAACATGTTTTTGGGAAGAAAAGTCATGTGACCTATAAAATTTTTTATCCTTGTATACCTCTGAGAGGTGTAACAATCTTTGGTTAAAATAAGTTATCTTAAGAAGACTGACACATAATTTTTTCTTATTACTGTACATAAAAATGCAGATATCCAGGTTTTGAAAGCAGAAATAAAGTAAAAATAATGTCTTCCATTCTAAGCAACAAAAGGGGAAAAAAAACCCCACAGCTGCAGCAAGGGAAGGCTGGTATAAGGTGGAAAAGGCAGTCGAGTTGACACTTGCTTTTAAAGGCGGGATAGAGGTCAAATCCTGCTCTCTGTGCAGCACCTGAGTGTGGAAAACCGGCAAAAGCAAATCCCAAACCGAGATTTACCAGCCCCACCCAGGCTCAAATTCACTTCGGGTTAAAAATACTAACAGGAAAGAAATAACGCAGCAAAAGGGAACCGTATCTCTGTTACGTGATCTGCGCACCGGGCTTAAAGCTCTTCCCTCGGACATGTCCCCGGAGCGCGGTGTTGGGTGACCGAGCACCATCACCCCTTCCACAGCCCGCTGCAGACGGCCGTGCCCCACGTTGCAAATAAAAGCAAACCACCAGACCAAGCGCTGGCCCGAGCTTCCGTGCACACATTTTATTAAAAACTTGTTACAGAGCCTGGGAGCGTGTTACAGAGCCTAGGAGCACCCCACGTACTCGCTTCCATCACGGCAAGAGTTCCTTTATTTATTTACACAGCGCACCCGGCCCACCGGGGAAGTGAAACTCTGCGGGCGCGGGGC
>NW_010142653.1:7866-11093 GCF_000699245.1 Pterocles gutturalis | reverse complement strand
ATATATTAAAATAACAGTTGAAGCCCATAACTACAGACCTGAGATTATCTTTTCCCTCTGATGCCCATGATTTTTAAGACTGGAAGTCTCCCAAGCACCTTTCCAAGGAGGAGTGCACAGTGAGATGTTATGTGAGCAGGCTGTTCTGGTTTGCTTTCCTTTTTCTCTCATTCTTCCCTTAGGATGTTCATACATATAGTCTCATTTAGTGTTTTTTTCCCTTCTATTTTTTTGCAGAATGATTTTAAGGTCTTTCTGTTTCTCATTTTAAGTCCATGTTTTTAATTAAATATTAAAAATGCCACTTTGAAAGACAAGCAATATGTTGGTTTACATTTGCATTTTGGTGAATTTAAAACAATTGTTTCCTATAAATACAATTTTATCCCAACAGCTGGGGCAAATGTGAAATTTCCTCCATTATTTTTTTCATGCATAAAGTGTTTGAGAAAAAAAATTGAATAAAAGCTATGTCAGGTCAACACTTCACCTGAGGTCCAAGGAGCTTCTGCTTCATTTGATACACAGTGCATTCAGCAAGCCAGTTGCTGACTGCCATGATGGGAAAGAAATTAATTTTTTCTTTAGAGCCTGTGTCCTTGTATTCTGACTGCTAGCAGTTTACGTTCCAATTAACTTCTTGCCAAAGTGGCTGCTATTGCTTCTGGCCAAACGTGTTAGGGAACAGGCAAGCTTTTGTACATGTCTGGAATTTTGTTGTAGATTAAAAATCTGGACACAAAACTGCGCCATCTATTCAATCAAGCAAGCACCAAAAATTGGACTCAGTATGAAGACACAGCATCTCAAATAAGCTTTTAGACTGGTTGCCTGGAGGATTAGAGCTCTCTGCAGAACATACTGAAAGGTCACCACCTCACTGCTTTTATCCTCTGCACTTAAATGTGAAAAATAAAGAAAGCGACTTGCATCTTGCTGCAGTTCAGTGCCAATACTTTATGAGTCTTCCTATTCTGTAATATGAATCAAGAAATGATACAAGGATTCAGTCATAAACCATAATGATAAGACACCTCCCGAGCATATGGCAGGAAAGAGACATAGAATTTTACGCAGAGTCATTAATCTTCAAATTTGGAAGTAAGACAGGCTTTGCAGTTAAATAAAGGTGCTCTGCATTTGGCCAAGATAGCCCTTTTGCTCTTGGAGTGAGAAGGAAGCGACTTCTGTTGCAGAATGGATGCATCCTTCTTGTGGAAGAAGTAAGAAATGCTATTTTTTCTTCACTTGGGGAGATAAGTAGAAAACAGCATATAAAATAAAGTGAAATCAAATGCAATCTGCAGGACAATGGGTAAAAAAAGAAAACCGGTAAGGAGATAAAATTACTCTTGAAACAGGACTTTGAGGTAATTTAATTTAATCACTGAATTCCATTTGATATTCAGAATCAAAAGGAATCCATTGCTCTTAAACCCTTGCTCAGGTCATTAGTTCATTCTTCCCCCTTGGTTATTAACTTGGACAGTGGACTGCTGTTGCGAACAGAATAATGTAGAGGAGTAAAAACTTTCAGTTCTCTTTAACTGTGCTCATGCACTTCCATTGTTTGGATGGGAGATGGAGGAGGGTGTGAATGGCAGCGCTTCTTCAGGAGCATCTTTATTTCAAAAATGAAGTGTCTTCTTTCAACTGAATTGTTTGTCACTCCTTACAGTGTGGTTTCTTCTTGAAATATTTTCAAACTGAAGTGAGTTGAGTCCTTCTGCTTCACCACGTGAAAAGATAAACAAATCAGTTTTGGCACCATTAGGTTACATTTACAGTCTATCGTATTATAGAGACTTTAGAAATGATGTACCAAATCACGGAAGTAGCAGCCTTTAAAATGTCTCATCAGTTTGGGAGTGAAAAGAAATAGGAGATGTGGGATTTTCTTTTTGTTTTAGTTTGCTATGACAGTGGAGACAGAAGCAGAGTTACAGCAGGTTAGTAGTCCAGATTCTAACAAAGGAAACATATTTAGCTAAACTTGTTCTTAAATATTTACTGTATGATAATGAGAACTATGTATTATCTGCAGGTGGCTCATAAATGGAACTGCCCTGAATTGTGCTAAGCCAGTAAGGGGAACAAGGAGCCTAAAAGAACTCTATTAAGGTTGCAATCCCAATTCATTACAATATGAATCACAATAATAATATTTTATAAGGCTTTAATGCCACGATCACATACTACTTATATGGCTGGAGGACTTGGACTTTATTTGCTTTGAATTGCAAAGAATGCAGGAAGAGGAAGGACTGTCCTGCCATGGAGGCAAGTGGTTTCCAGCCTAAAGGGACAAAATGTTATTGCTAGTGCTGATATAAGGCACCTAGCAATGCCATGCAAATTGCTTAAACTAACTTGGTTACTTACTGCATGTTGCTAACTTTCTGCCTTGAGAACCCAAGCAGTCAGATTTCTGAGGTACTTAGAGCTGTAGCTGAAATCAAAGCGAGTGATGGTCTGAACACATTTAAAATCTCGTATACTGATGAGCAACCTCAAAAGTCAAGGCGCACACTTCCAGAATGAATAAATGGACACTTTTTACCTTTACCTTTGCACAGCTCAGCTCTCTCATGGTAAAATCAGGAACACTTCATCTCATAGTAGTCTACTATTTCTGAAGCACCTGGAAGGTATTGTGGTGCTGAGCACTATGGATGATCCCATGAAGAAATCCGACCACATCTCCAGAGCAGGACCAGAATACTGTTCAATAAACAAGGCCTACAGCTATACATTGAGCAATGTACAGAAAAGCAATGACACCACCATTGAGTGGCTGTCTATCTTGTATGCTTAATGAGACAGTCCTGAGGGAAAAATGGCCCAAGAATGAATAATTAAAGGCTGAAACCTAAATGATCACTCAGAAAGGCTGCATTGATGTTACAAAGGCAACGTGACTTTGGGCAATTTCTAGCACATCTGTGCTCAAATCTGTATTCTCAACATTCTTTTAACATAGTGTGGTGGGGTGACCTTGGCTGGATGGCAGGTGCCCACCAGGCCCCTCTGTCACTCCCCCTTCAGCGGAATAAAGGGGGAGAATAAGATGAAAAACTCGTGGCTCAAGATAAAAGCAGTTTAATTAAAGCAAAGGCCAAGGCCACGCACAGAAACAAAAGGTAAGCAAAGATGTTATTCTCCCCTTCCCCTCAGTAAGCGATGTCCGGCCACTTCCCAGGAAAGCAGAGCTTCAGTGTGTGCAGCGG
>NW_010142653.1:0-7809 GCF_000699245.1 Pterocles gutturalis | reverse complement strand
GGGCTGTTCTGGCTGAGCTGAGGTCACATGGTCTGGAACAGCCAATCCGGGTCAGCTGTCCCGGCTCCGCCCCCTCCCAAGCTGTGTGACACACCCCCTGCTGGCTGCCAGGGTCACACTCAGCACTGGGAGGGGGCTGGGGGATACTGACTCCAGCTCAGACAGACACAATACACATAGATTTTTTGTAGGCAATTAATACCAAGTTCTGCTGTACACTTTAGTAAAGGGTAACAATGCATTGATTTGATGAAATGCAGCAGATATCCTCATTGAAATGCAGGCACTACAAAAGAGTAGATGAAGTATATTTTATTCCCCCGAGTTCACAGGACAAGGTTTATCTGTATTTCAGATTGCTGTTGTTTAGCACAAACTTCGACTAGGCTGTTGGGCCTGGGCTTGAAAGAAATGGCCATGCATTCTTCAATGAGCAGTAGCAGACATGAGTTTGTATGTGAAACTAGGAATAAACCTTCAGTAGCTAAATCTAGTGTTATTTTGCAAATTAGTTTTATATTTTATCATGCTTATAACATTTTATAACATCATCTTGGGGGAACATATCTCCCAATCCTGCAAAGCAGTGACTTTGATGAAATTGCTCAGATGTTGCATCCACACAATCTATATTTGCAATTGAATACTGGCTAAAATGATTTGTAGGCTTAGGTCAAATTATTTTACTTGACCATCAGCATCACTCCAGTTTGTTCAGCAATTCTTTGCAAATATGCAGTGCAGCCTGATCTTTATTTTTTCTAAGCCATTCTGTGCATCCAGGTTGCTCTAATGCATTTGTCAATGCATTCAAGAAGTCTACCATTTTCACAGCTCAGGTGATATGAGCATAGTGGAGGCAGGGAAGAAGAAAGCTACATTCCTACAGTGCAGTTTTATTACACAAAAAAGTGATTAAAGCATCTGCTTTAGTTTTCATAATAAGATGTTGCAAATCTGTTACAGCTAGAACAGTTCAAAATTTTTTTAAGATGGGAAATAGTGTCTTTTCCAACAAAATTGCCATTTGTTAATTTAAGACAGGTTCTTATGAAAACAACTAACTGAAGAAAGGCTTGTTCCATAACTATGAGACACAGCAATATTTTTTAAAAAATACCTCTGTAAACTTTCCATAAAATTTAATGTGGCAGGTTCAGCTGCAACCCTAACTTCACGTTCACACTCTTCCTCCTCCTTCATCCTTTAACCAATGATTCCTACCTTCTCTTCTCCCCACCCCAGGCTGCAGCAGGTTACCTCTTGAAGTGTGCTAATGCACCCTTTCATGTCTGGTTGATGATCTGTTTCTATCCTAGATTAGTACCCTGGCAGGATCATATGTGCCTTGTATTTAAAGGCTTCAACTCTGGTTTGCTTTAAATAGAAGAAGGTCCTGATTTTAAAACGTTTTCTGATTTTAAAGTGTTAGGCAGTATTGGTTCAGTTTGCAGGACAGATAATCCTTTACATGTCACTTAATTTTTTCATGTGGTTGCTGGAGAAGAATGCATTTGCAATTTAATGAAATTTAAAAGCAATTACAATCAACCACACCACCAGATGGAGCTTCTTTTCTGCCTTTCCCACTGAAGGTGCTGGAACTGTGGGACTGAATTCACTGGGACTGTGGAACTTAACTGTATTTACAGTCAATGAAATAGAAAACTCTCTTTTAAAAAAAAACAAAACCAAAACTTCTGGTGATGCAGGATTGAGCATGCCCACATTCACATACGGCTATTTCAGTGATTTCTGTTTGTATGTTGTTAATGACAGCTATTGTGCCAGTCCTTTGCTTTTGCAGGGTTAGGCTGTACCATCCAGTCCTGTTTCTTGTTCATGCACTTCAGAGTATAGGCTTACTTGTGAGAATAGCGCAGGAATATTAAAGCAGCACACATTTCTGCTTTTTTTTTTTTTTTTTTTCCCTGCTGTAAAAACTATTAACATTCTTTAGAAATGCAAGTCTCCCTTTGTTCAGACCACTACATAATCTGTTTTATTCACTGGAATTAAACTCTGAAGTCTTCTTTTGTGCTTTGAGCAGTATTATGTTGTGTTACAGACACCTAGTTGCTGGTACATATGTGCATCAACTGAAGTTGTGATGTTCGTTAAGTCATGAGAATCAATATGAATGACTGTGATAAACATTCTCTCTCTTACAGGATATACTCTATCAGGTACCTGGTTTGCTGTCTACTATCACAGCTTAGTGATTGAGAACAACCTACAACTGAGGCAGTCCTGGGGAACTGCAAGGAGACAGGGTGGAATTTAGTCCTTTTCCAGCAGCTTGGAAAACTACACATTCAAGCAAACACTTTTTAACATCGAGTTTCTACAGCAAGATGACTTGGAAAGCCTATTCCCATGTTTCAACCCAAGTGAAAGAAAGGAGACTGAGGTACAACTCGCCCAGCTGTGACTGCTGGACAGAAAAGGTTGGTCTGCGTTGGCCAGGAGTTACTAGAACAGGCTATATTGCACAACTCTATTTTCCCAAAAGACAGGGAGGTATCTGAGCTGATGAGGTTGGGTTACCATTCCGTTATGCCACGTCAAACACAACTCTAAAGAGTGGCAGAGGCTTCGCCAGCTGACGTCACAAAGGTCCTTCTGCGCAGCCGGCCAATTCTGTTGTCGTCGGAGAGTCCACATGAGTTCATGCCACTATTGATTTTGAGCAAGCTACGCGCCTTGCTGCTTGTGACAAAGACAAACACAGAAATACAAAACAGAATTAATGTGGGTACAAGTTCATGTCATTTTCCATTCTCATGACCCATTTCCAAGGGGAAAAAATCTCATGTCGTTTTCCATTTTCATGACCCAATTCCAAGGGGCAAAAATCTAATGCCTTAGAGGGGAAAAGAAGGGGAAAATATATAATACCTCAGACATCTAATGTTCATGTGCCAACAACTCAAAAAGCTCATCTAAAGATGTGTTGTTTTGTCATTTATGTTTTATATACTTTCTAAGAGCTTATTTCTCCCCGAAATCCAAAGCATGTACTAGCACTTGATCCAAATTATATTTTTCCTAGATTGCTAAATAAAAAATATACATAAACATAGAGGTTTTACATGTGAGAACCTGGATACTAGTGTTCATCAGAAACCTTTGAAAGAGATGTGGTTCTGCAACTTTCTGGAGATCCGCATTACAACAAACAAAACCCATAAAACAAAACCCTTTTCAACCCCTATGCTGTGAATACCTTTTAGAAGCTGAAACCATTTTTCTCACTGATAATCTGAATTTTTCCTTTTCAAAGACCGCCTGTTTGGGTTAAATTGTTGAAATGCAACAGTCAGTCTCTCTATTAGGATGGCAGCTTGTACATCAGAGGGTATTTTATCTTAATATGATTTACTGATTAGAAGTCTGACAAATGGCTTAAGATTTTCAGTGTACCACATGAATATAAAAGGTTTAGATATCTTATAAATATCAAAGGTATTAAGCCAAATCTTGACACCTCTAAGAGCCACAAGAACCAAGCAAACACTTCTGAAATCTTAGCGAATGGAAAGTTTTTATGCAACATGATTTTGTCACAGTTAATGCCAACTCCAGTCCAAATTTAGTGTTTGTTCAAGCACTTGGAATCTTTTCCATACAATTTCTGCAAAACAGAAAGTTAAAAAAAATTAAAATGAATCCTTTGTGCCATTACTATGTATTTGCTTATCATAAAGAACGAGCTTGATTTTATACCAGATGCAGAGAAATCTTGGACCTACTGAAATCAGTTACGAAATTTCAAATGTGAAGAGGTTAGCATTTCACCCAAATGAAAAGACCTTTCTTGCCTTGTTGCCAAATGGTTGGTATTAGTAATTGAAAAGGATATTCCACATCATTACGGGAAACACAGACATTGCTGTAATTCAGGAAAACTGCATACATATCTTTTCATCTATTTCAAGTAATCTCTACATCCCATAAGGAATGTCAGATGCAAGTCTGCTGAGAGACAAGACAAAATGTCCAGCAGACATCTCTAAAAGTAGTTATCTGAGAGACTCAGAGCTCTAGAGGATTTTGCTTGCTGAGCATCCTGCAGAAACTAGGTTTAAATCTTTGTATTTAAGATTTGGAAACTAAAGTAATCACTTCCAAATATTTGTTTCCATTTCAGTACTTTTTCCACTACTGATCTAATGCATGCCTTTTTGGAGTACAGCTGCTTGGTTTTCCTGCATAAAGAAAAAAATTAGGTCTAATGATCTAACTTCTGAATAATTTCTATTCAGATTGTATAGACCCACTGAGTTTTTCATCCAGTGTTTGACCATCCTCACAAACATAGTAAACTGAAATCCTGTCCTTATTAAAAACATAGAGAAGGGAGTTTGTTTTGGTTTTTTTTTTTTGTTTTTTTTTTTTAATAATTGAGGAGCCTATTAATAGCCTCCCTGCCATTTTTGTACAAGCAATGTGACTGTTAAAATTGAGATGAAGAACTACATGATTTTCAAAGTGAAGCAAGAAGATTATTCACAACGAACACTACTAGAATTTAAGGAAAGATGTTATTAATTTTGTGTATGAACTGTGATAATCCCTGCATATTTCTAAATCCCTGTAAAATGTTTCATAGTGCTTAGTGCTTATTACTCATTCACATTGTCTGATCAGCTACTGTCACAGGAGATTTTCTTAGAAAATATTTGAGTGGGAAATTGGAGAGATTTGGCATATCTGAACCAGGTACATCCAGAAATAAAATACTTTCCTCTTGAAATAAGTGAAATAAGTGGAAAATCTGCTAGTTTTGTATTTGAAGGTTGAAGCTCATATTAAAAGTGCATAAAAATAAATTATGAACAGTGTTTGAATTGGGCTTCTGAATTACATTGGGCAGTTGACTTGAATCAACAGAACCCTCCAGTTACTTGATGCTGGGTGTCTGCAAACAAGTATTTTCATGTTCATTTTGTGTCCAAATACTGATAATTATTGATCCAAGCATCTTGACCGATTTATTAAACTGCACATCAAATAGAGCTCCAGACCAAAATCTCTGATCTAACAAGTCCTGAGAAATACACACCCATGCAGTCATAGAATTGAGAAGGCAATACCATGGACCACCTACCAGTGATTTGTGCACTATTTTTTTTTTTTAATGTCATTCGGTGATCATTTTAGGATACAAATGCTCCTGCAAGATGTGTGTGTTGAATGCAAGATGGGGACAAGATGGGCAGTTGGGAAACAAGAAGGGGGGAAATGAAAGAAGGTGCCACTGTGCTGATCCTGTGTGTAGTTTATGACCCTAAACGTAACTGGTCAAAGCTCAGGGAATGCAAAAAGTCTCCTGGCTGTGAATCTGCTGTCTGTCTCCTACTAGGAAATCCCTCCACTTTTATCGCAACATTTTCTTTAATAACAAATGTGGTAGATAGTACTTAGAAATCTGAGCCCCAGGTTGCCCCATTTTTTAAATTAATCCATTTTGAAATACGTAAGAGACAACACTAAATTCCTCCTTAACTAACGTCCACTGGCATAGTTTCTTGCATAGTTGAACATATGTTGCAAAGGTTTATTTGATTTTAAATTACTCCCTTTCAGAATGGTAGCAATGTTACAACTAAAAATCCCAACTTCCTTTTGTATACCATTAATTGCCTGATCTTAATTCTTCTCATAAAATCATGGAATCATAGAATCATAGAATGGCTAGGGTTGGAAATGACCTTAAAGATCATGGGACACCTCCCACTAGACTGGGTTGCTCAAAGCCTCCGTATTCATGCAATATGGATTCCTGTTGCCTTAACTGCTCTTGCTATATATCTGTGAACAGTAGTCCTTTTTGCAGGCCTGTCTCCCAGAGTTCTGGAATATATAAGAGATATATATTAATTGCTACAATATTACTTAAGTTTTATCAATATTTACTTCAAGTTTCTCTTTTTGCTGTCCCTTATTTTGCTTGAACCTTTCACATTCCTCCATAATTTCTAGTCCAAATGGTTTTGCTGTATTAGCAAATGGCACATTTTTTTCCCTTTGCTGCCTAAAACATTTGTTAATGATTTGGCAAGCTGAGAAAGTATGCATTAGTGGAATAAACACCACATGAGGAAGTAAGGGCTGGCTTCTTAATTTCTATTTTCCTCACCATAAAATTGATACTGAGAAAGTAGTAATTTTGTATTTTATCTAAAGAACCTTGAAGATATTGTAAGTAGGAAGCACCATTAACTACACATCTCTTCATTTTTCTTCATTCCAAGTCGGTAATTTGAGGTGCCACAAGCTTCGGACAGGTGGGTCACGAGGTCCCATTTCCAGGCACAGGTGAGGAAGCACCTGCATTGCAACCTGCTTTGATCAACGTGACCGTCAACAGGAGAGTGGCCCAGCTTTGTCACCCACCGCTCTGTTACAGCCACTGGCAGGTCGGGAGCGATGGTGAAAGCCAATGAAACCAGTGCTTTCCCTGCCAGCAGTTGTGCATGGGAAGCAGACTGTCATTCCCCTCCTTCTTGCGCTGTATCGCAGACCTCAGCTGAGTAACTCAGGAGCATGCTCTGTGGTTTAGGACCATTGAAGTTGAGGCTGGTTAATTCAAAGAGCTTACACAGTGGCACACCAGCTCACTTGGCCCGGAGCAGGCGAAGGAGCGCTCCTACAAAGAGCTCAGCCCACAGCCTGGCGATCGTGGCTGCGTACACCAGAGCCGTGATGACGAGCAGCTGGAGGCAAACTGGTATTCATCAACTTTTCCATTAGCAGAGCTGGTGCCAGTGAGAATGTTCGTCCTTCATTCCTCTTCTTACAATGCTCTAAACTGAACTATTAACACATCAAAGCGCAGTAGAAACATCTTCACAGCAGTGTCTGCTAAGAAACTGTTCAGGGATGTTTCTGCTGCTTTGACATTCATTCCTCTTCGAGATCCAGACTGCACACGCAGTTGAACTGCACTGTATTCACTCATGTTGGGAAGCTGCTTCTTGGCAATCACACAGATACTAAAAATAAAACAAACTATGCAAAACAAACAAACAAAAATCCCCTCTGATAAATCCATAGTGGGAGTGTAGTGCTTCAGAAAGTAGTGTTATTTGCATATGCTTTTTAGTGTCTTTTCCATGAGAGAAAGAATGGATGGAAGTTTTAACAATGTAGTATTTTTTCAATCATCTGTGCAAATCACCCACAGACAATAGCAATGGTACACACAAAGTATAGAATTAAGTTTGGAAAGGTCTCAGATATGGATCTCACCATACTAATATCTTGTTATGAGAATGCAGTTTACTATACATCATGCTCAGAAAATAAAACTGAGGGGGATTCTACTTATTTTTATTAATTTAAAAGTTAAAGGCTGTATTTTGTTTTTCCTCCTCGATTTTTTTGGTTTTAACTGGAAACTTTGAAGACAGTCTGACCTTTAAAAAGGCTGCGTGTGCAGACGTGTGCACTCCTGAGCCTTCGGACTTGATTTTCCACAAGCAGAGCGCTGGTGGTATAGCAACTGTGGGTAAAAAATGTTTAAAGAGATTTGCTTACAAAATATACCATACTCTAAAAAGTGAATGCCTTTGGTGTTCCTTTTACCTTTGGGGTTTTGTCCTCGAGCTCAGGACTCAAAGCTTTTCCCTGCAGCTAGGTTGGGTGGAAACCCATTTAAACAGAAAAGCCGGGGCGGGGAGTCTCACAAGCTCTCAGCTGCAGGAGATGGCCATTTCACGACAAGCACAGCACAGGGGCCAGACCCCGCGCCCCTTCCCCCCGGGCAGCCGGGGAAGGGGACAGCGCGGCCCCGGGGGGCCGCTC
>NW_010142652.1:0-959 GCF_000699245.1 Pterocles gutturalis | reverse complement strand
AGAGGGTGAGATGAGGGGGGGGGCACAGCGCCAGCCAGCCCCCATCGTCCCCGCCATGTCCCCACGGACAAGGTAACTGAGTCCCCAACCCCCCCCAGCACCCCCAAAGAGCCTGGGGTGGAGGGATGGAGGGAGGGATGGCAGATGGATGGAGAAGGGGATGGATGAAGAGGAGGGATGGATGGACGGAGGGATGGATGGAGAGGATGGAGAGGTGCATGGCTGAGTGGGTGGATGGGTGGAGAAGACAGAGGGATGGAGAGGATGGATGGATGGATGGATGGATGGAAAAGGTGGAGGAGAAGATGGAGAAGACAGAGGGGCAGACGGATGGATGGATGGGTGGAGAAGATGAAAGGGTGGCTGGATGGAGAAGATGATGGTGTGGTTGGAGAGGTAGATGGCTGAGCAGATGGATGGATGGAGAAGATGGAGGGGCAGATGGATGAAGAGGATGGATGGATGGATGGATGAAGGAATGGAGGGAGAAGATGGATGGATAGAATCACAGAATCCCAGGATGGTTTGGGTTGGGAGGGACCTTCCAGCCCACCCAGTGCCACCCCCTGCCATGGGCAGGGACAACTCCCACCAGGTTGCCCAAAGCCTCATCCAGCCTGGCCTTGAACCCCTCCAGGGATGGGGCATCCACAGCTTCTCTGGGCACCCTGGGCCAGGGTCCATCCTTCCAGTGGGTGGAGGATGGAGGGATGGAGGATGGATGGATGGAGGATGGATGGGTAACGGACAGAGGGAGGGATGGGAAGATGGAAGGATGGATGGGAGAATGGAGGGTGGGATGGAGGGACAGAGGGATGGGTAACGGATGGAGGGAGGAATAGAGGGCAGGGTGGGTGGTGCGGTGAGTGCTGCCTGGGGGGACAGGGGGACAGAAGGACAGGGCTGTGACAGACAGACACACAGACAGATGCCCCAGTGCCAGCAGGACACATTGTCCA
>NW_010142651.1:0-15762 GCF_000699245.1 Pterocles gutturalis | reverse complement strand
CTAAGTCAACTTGTGTTCAGCCTTAGATATCTAAAACCTCTGTAAGTCCCAATCCACTCTTACTGGATGACCTAATGTGCAAGTGCCAAATTAATTATGCTGCCTCTCTAACTACTATTTAATAGGTAGTGCCTCAAGAGAGACAGATGCCCTTAACAGCATTGGGTGAGAACGTAAGAATGGTCACACTGAGTTGGATCATTGGCTAGTTGCTTTAGCAGTAGCTGTTTGTGATACCTGGAGAAAAGGAGTAAAACCAGACTAAGTGTATGTGATGTGTCCCTGAGAATTTGCCATCTGTTATCAGCTCAGGGGCATTTCCTGACAGGGTGTGATTCCTGTCTATTCAGTGATCATAAATAGGTCTCTTGTCCAATCTTTTATCCTCTTTCCCATTGAGCATGTGTAAGATTTCTCATCCCCTGTGTTCTCTAGAAAGGTGGCCCACCGCCTGCTGTGTGAAGAACTACTTTTTTGTTTGTTCTGAATCTAATTTCCACCAGTTTCACTTGATTCCTTCTAGTTCTTCTATAGGAAAAGACATCAAACGATCAGAACCTGTGTATTCTTCTCATGGCACTCAATCGTCTCTTTCCCAGTTTGGATATTTCTGACTTATTCAGATGCTACTCAAATGGAAGCTGTTCCATATTCTTGATGACACTTTTTGCCCTTCTCTGAAGCTTTTATAGATCTAGTATATCTTTTCTGAGATGAAAGCAAGAGCTTTGATTACTTTTTTTTTTTTTTTTTTTTTTACTATTGCTGAGCACTGGGCGACTTTTTGATTAAACTCTTATACGAATATTTTATAGCTGCCATTTTATAAACCAACCACTTACCTCATACAGTCCTTTTACAGTTTATCACATGCCATTACTGCCTTGATGAGCTTTGTTTTAATGGACTTTCTAGCTGCACTGCTCTCACCCTTGTCCAGATCTTCTCTGCATATGTTAAACAGCCCAAACTGAGGTGCTCCACTGGAACCATTGCTCCTGTGAAGACTGGCTTGCTCTTTTCTTCTTCACTGTTTTAAGTCTTCACTCACTTACTTACCCAGGCAAGTATCTCTCCTCTTTTCTCTCTTGCCTAGTTTGCCTTCAAGGACTTTGAAGTCCTTTGTGAAGAGGTTTTTGTGAATCCACTATGTGGAAAAGTAATGCTTAGAGCTCGGCATAGCATCCTCTTCACCAGTAGGCTGCAGCTTTTACTTTTATATGTGTAAAAACAAATTTATAGTTTTTTGAGTAGGTGTGCAAAAATCAAATTACAAATTACTTTCTGCTTAGATGTATGCAGCATTCTCAGGTACTGATGAAATAAGAGCCTGGCCTTCCAAGGTTATAAGGTACCAGCTATAGAAGTAGGCAACAAAGATACATAAAGCCCATTTGAAATAAAAATTACTGAATATTGGGACACGTTATGAAATGCCCATCTGCATTTTCAGAAGCTGTCATACCTGACACTTAAGGATCTACTTTACCAGAGTTGGATTTCAACCCAGAAGGGGTAGGCGTCAAGCCTGTAGAATTCATGGAGATAATTAAATTGACATCATTGTGGTCTGTTAGTTTGGAGGAGGTTTGTTGGAGATGAAGGAAGAGTCAAAGGATAAATGAGTACAGTCAAATGTAGACTACTGAAAATAAAATGGAGAGATGATTTTGTAGTGGCATTTGTTCCAGAGGATATAGCTGATGGAGGGCAGAGCTCAGCTGATGATGAAAGCTACTGTGACAAATGACTGCAGTATTAACACAAGCTTGGTTCGTCAAGTCATTCTTCTTTCATTTAGTAAGTTGTTAGTGTTTCATTACTTTTGTAGGCTTTATCAGTAAAAGGGTATCGAAAACAAAAGAAAAATGATCAGTGAGCTGGTTTTATTCTTTGGCCTTTGTGTAAAATAGTTTAATAAATATGTTTGTGGGAATTATGGGTACTTTAGCAAAATTATGCTATAGTCTTAATGGAAAAGAGGATTTATAATCATAATGGAAACCAGTTTTGTTTTAAAATATATGAAGGGTATCTAGTTCAAACCCTCATAAAATGGGCCATATATGAAAAATACCTAGTACAAACCTTCATAAAATGAACCTTTTCAAATTTCAGCATTAGGCTCCTCACATAACAAGTATGCTTTTGCAGTTACGCTGCAGAATAGAAGATAATTGTTGTAGTTTACTATTGGTTGGAAGATTTGGATGTCAGTGTCTAATGGCACTTATGTCACATTATAAATGGCTTCTTAAGAAGCTAATTTTAATAATAACAACTAAGATTATATTACTCCAGTTCTGTTACATTAAACCTGGCTATACAACTATTTAGTTATGGCTGGTATGCACCAAGGTGGGAAACTTGTCTTGATGGTACTGTAGGAAGTACACTTTTGAAAATAAGCCCCTTAAATGTGTCAAAGTTTTGATCATGGTCTTCCTGCAAAAAGAAATCACAAGGATCTTTGCCTCTCTGGATGAAATGTCTTGTGGTAGTTAAAGTGCTAGTTCAAGAGCTAACTGACTTTTATTCCAGTTTTATTTTGGGCTTGCTTTGGATATCACTTGCTAAAATCATCAAAGGAAATGAACAATAGGTTTATGCATTCACTGGGAAGCATTAAACCAATTTAAGCCAAAATTTGCAAATGTGACTCATATTTTTCTTTGCGTGACTGGAGATGCTGGAAAAAGATCTGGTTTTAGTTATGCTGCTCCCTTTACATTCCAAAAGGCTGGCCTGCTTAACAGTGACTGTTAGGACAGACTGTACATTACTGCAGATTTGTGCAGTGCTTTGCATAACACTGTCCTTGCAATTCAGTTTTCTTGCTCTCTGCCACAATGAAAACAATTAAGGTATTCAGCACCACTATGACAACTCATTTATTTTGAAATATTGGAACTAATAAGGTTACTATAGCTGTAGTAGTTCACTGTTATTTTTTTCTGATACGAGGTTGCACATGAAAATTTTAGAATTATTTTGTTTCTACAGCACAACTTAGACTACTTTTGAATATAGGTCTTTTTAGTGATGATGCAGCAAGTTATTAGGAGTGTTATGCTACAATCTGTCCTTTTTCCTTGTGTCTTAAATTATGTTTGTGCATTTAAGCAGAAATTTGGGGAAGACACATTACAGTGACATTAAACTCTGACTATCAAAATATGAATTAGGCTTGATGCAGGTTCAGCCAAGAATGTAATTGTTAGCAACAATTGCTTATATTGTTGTTTATTTTGACTGGGAGCGAAGACCCTGTGCCTTCTTACAACCAAGAAAATTACTTTGTTCTTTCCATGTTACTCCCAAAAAAATGTGCATTATACAAACAGGAAAAAATATCACATCATTAGGTTATCTAAACAGTAGAATAGCTCTTTACTTCAATTTTCATTACTTATTTCTAAAGATACTAAGAATTGTATTAACACTGCAATGCAACAAGTGCGTTGCATGTATCATGGTAAGCTCTTAGGGGCTAATGTAATCGTGTATCACTGTGTGACACTGATGTACTAACAGAAACACCAAAGGTGTCAGTGGAATTCACTTTGCTAACAGTAATATGGGAGACTTCAGTACTGTGCATAAAACTGTATGTTTTGCTGCTCAGTTTTTCTTTTATTTTTTTATCATTTCTTTAACTATATGTTCCCTTAAACAATGAATGACAGCTGACCTTTGCGTTTTACAGGATTCATTTTGGTTGCGTGGCAAATGCTGAAAAAAACAATCCTAGGTAGATTTCATGGAGCAGATGAATTACGACAGGCTCAGTTATCATTGATTGATGTTATGTAATATTTTCTCTGGGAATTTATATAGAACTTTTTCAGAAGAATCATGTAATGAGCCTCTTAATCATATTTCATGCAGTTGGTATTGATGGATATGTTTTTCAGTGTGTGAGAGACCCTAGAGGATATGGCTGATGATTGATTTAGGATAGACAGGCTTAAATTGGGAAGAAAACAAAGCAAAATATAGCATGCTAGTTATGAGAAGAACAAGGCACGTTTTTACATGCAGTAAGGAAACATTCACATACTAAATTGGTTATTTGCATAACTGTGTGTTACATATCTTCAACATAGTTGATGTGGACATTGTCACCTGTCAAAGTAGTATTTTGATTCCTGTTAATACATTGTGAATATTTTTTTGTTGTTGTTGTGATAGGTGAACACAGCAAAGAGGAAATAATATTGTTTATGCAATGAAAGATTAGAACATGGAAGTTAAGAACACCTATTGATTCAGGAGTAGTTCAACAAGGACGATTTCTTTATTTAATATTACTATTACACGAACAGTGAGGTGCTATTTTTGGTACAAACTGCAAAGGAGAATGTGTTGGCCTGTAAGAGTTTACAGTCCAAATAGATAGTCTCAGGACGGGATGCTTGCAAGTTTGAGTGACCTATATACAGAAAGGCTTAGGTCCCGAATCAGAAAGAATGCATGACTGAGCTGTTCCATTGATGCCAGTAGGATTTCTCGCAGGCTTAAAATTACACGTGCAATAAAAAAAAAAATTAAAAATTGAGGTATCACATCATAACTGAGTTCCCTGAGCAGTGCAGGAAATTGATCCAAGATCTGGGAAGTGTTAGTTTACTTTCTTCCTAGCTTTTCTGATGCATGAGATGAGAGATATGATCGATTTCCTGAAAAGATGTGAAACAGGTGAACATAGAAGCGAGTGCATATACTGTGGGAAGTGAATTTGAATAAAACATTGCACTTAATGAAGATGCCTATCTATTGTACAAGTAATATCATTGTAGAATTGTGGAGGCAGAAATTTGAGATGACAGTTCTGCTCTTTTAAAACTAAAACAAAGCTAGATAGTGTTAGTTACCTTAAAATTCAGTACAAGAAGATAAATAGCTAAAGGAAACCTTGGCAATTTGCATTGATCCACTCTTTACCAATTAGTTCGCTAGATAGACAGAATAATTGTTCACTCAGTAAGCACTGAGCTGAACTTGTTAGTTCATCTTGACTTCCTGGGTGCTCATCTTTTTGAGTGTGGTGCAATGAAATGAACTGCAAGAATGCTACTCTGTGCCAACTTTCCACTCTCCCTATCTGGTGGTGATTGTGAGGAATTGCAGCAAATGCCTATGCACTTTACATCAGAGAACATGTCAGATTTCTGGACAGCCACACAAGAGCAACAGCTGAAAGTAAAGGCAGTTGTACTGATGCACCTCCTGTAAATCAGTTGCAAAAGCTTTCAACTGCTGTTTAGAGTCAAGGACAAAAGGTGACAGGGTAAGTGAGTGGGAGATGGACTGAGCTGGGATATTTGTATTGTGTTGTGCAAAATAAGCTTGGCCTTGCTGGAACGCTATGAGCATCATGGGAATGCAGCTTTTAATGGTGGTCATTCTAAAGTATCCCAGGACTTTATTTTTGTTCTTGCTATCTACTGCTAAGTCTGTGGTTGAACAAGAATTTGTGTAGTTCAGAGCTATGCATTGGTGGGGAGGGCCGAATGTTCATTTGGGATTATAGTGGACTTGGAACTGGGGCTGTGGGTTGTTGTCGAAACAATGTTTGAGAAAACAGAGAGAGAAAATTTGGAAATGTTGCTCCTTGAGTTACTGTGGATTGCTATAGTAAGCTCAGCTTACTTTCTGGGTTTTGAAAGCTTAGATTTATTTTGAAAGTTGCATTTAGAGTTGAATCAAAGAAAAATGGATAACGATGAATG
Organism: Pterocles gutturalis; assembly: GCF_000699245.1. Classification (NCBI taxonomy): domain Eukaryota; kingdom Metazoa; phylum Chordata; class Aves; order Pterocliformes; family Pteroclidae; genus Pterocles; species Pterocles gutturalis. The sequence goes on along the minus strand of NW_010142651.1, from coordinate 10,030 downwards.
TCTCTTCACAATCTTGCTGAGGGAACTTTGACATATTTGCCCCATCCCTGGAGGTGTTCAAGGCCAGGCTGGATGAGGCTTTGAGCAACCTGGGCTAGTGGAGGGTGTCCCTGCCCATGGCAGGGGGGTTGGAACTAGATGATCTTTAAGGTCCGTTTCCAACCCAAACCGTTCTGTGATTCTATATTTTAGAGGTAATTGCTATGTACTGGAACCATGTACGTTACTCCTAAAAGAGGGTATTTCTTGAAGGCAGTAATTTAAAAGGTTGTTTGCTTATCTCCCATTTGGAACATATCAGAAAAGTCAGCTAGGGGCTGATGGAGCTGAAGTAAGGGCTGAGTATAAGAAGGTCAAGATAGGTAAACTGAAGGCATTTTGTGTGGATGCAGGCTCTCGTAACTGGCGATATGGAACTTTTTTTTTTAAGACCCACTCACCTAAGGCTTTTTTAAACTACAGATGACTATGTGAGTTCAGAGAAGTGGAAGAAAACTCTGGTTCTTGTATATAGTAGTTTGTCACAGGAAACAAACAGGTGCAAACATTTCTCAGTTTATTATTCCTGTAATTGTTTGTAGCTTTCACTCCGTAAATACTCATCTTCGTGAGTTCTTCTGTTCTCCTAAAATTAATACAGTAAAAAGACACAATTCACTTTTATCTCTTCAACTTTCATTCTTCGGTTCACTCTGCCCTTTACTCTCAGGATTAAAGTTTTCCCCTACTTAGGCTAATCTGAATGTTTAAGTTTCCTGTACAGTTAGAGTAGAAAAGAGATTTCATCCCACTTAGTTCTGCAATTTGGTGTCTGAAGATGCCTATTTCTATCTATTGATACCCAGAAAACACTTTTACTTTCGTTATACAGCTACCTGACTTCAGATACTGTTATTGCAGACCCTGATGACATTTTCCTCTCATTGTTTCTCAAGTTTTCAGGTATTTTACAAATTTCCCTTCTATCCAGTAGTTACCCAATGAATGTATTATATTATTGTTCATTTAATGACTTTATTAATTTCCTTTCAACATCTCTTAAGTGTTAAACAGGTTTGCAGATTTAAATTAGAATCCAGTGGTTATCTCAGTGTTCAATTTTTTTTTTTAACTCCCAGCAGAAAGCTTATAAAGGCTCAGTAATAATGATTCCACTTTCTTTCCCCAGGTCATAGCAATAAGTAACTTATAATTTTTGTCACTGTATTTTCTTAACACCGTAACCATTTGTTCTCTTTATACTCATGTACCTGTCTCTTGAGGCTGCATATGTTTTTGTTCTGTTTCTTGCTTTAAAAGGGCACAAAGTTGCGTAGAATTCACTGAAAGGGTTTACTTGTGTAAAATATAATGCAACTTGGTTAAGTTGTTTGTGATGATTTACTGCTTGCTGTGCCTGAAATGGCGGGAAGATTGATTTGAACAAATGAGGACAAGCTCGTTACTTTCATGGATATGGATCAGCTGAGTAAGAAAGAAAATTGCTCAAAGGCAAGAGGCAATTTTGTACTTCACCATTGCAATAGTAAGCAATCTTTATTTTGGGGCTTTTGAATATTATCTTGTGTTTCTGTGACCCTGGTGTCTGTTCCTAAAGTTGTATGTTTTGAAGGAGTCTGTACTTGTTGCTGCAGTGCTGCCTGAGTGATAAAATAGATGTAACTAGACATTTTTTTGTGGTGTTTATACTTATTTTAACAGTAATATGTATTCTGATTTGGTGATATTTTATACCCATTCCGTACATTATACTTGCATTTTGCTTCTGAAAGCTAAGCAGCAGCAAAAGCTGAGCATGGAAGGCTGAAGCATGGAAGCAATGACTGTGCTCAGCATCTTTTGCTCAGGCTATTCTGCCTGGTTATGTCAGATATGACATCTGAGCCTAGTCACCCTGTTAATTGCCATTCCGTTTTGAGCTCTTACTGTCTTCTGTGTTCTGTGTTTGCAGAAGAAACCATTTTATAAAGGTGCCCTTGGCTGTTGAGGGCAAAGTAGTGAAACAGCACGCAATTGTGCTCTGTATTAAGCGCCCACCAACTTGCCATGTTTCTTTGAAGTCAAATCTTCAAGAGGCCGAGAGTTGTTTTATGGTTTGACTATTTTTGTGCAAGGATTGTGTGCTTTGTTTTCCTTTTCCTCTGGGAATAGTTCTCTAGCTCTTTCTGTTTCAAGCCAAGATTAGAAGAAGAATGAAGGGTTGATTTTTCCCCTTCTTCTTACAGCTAATAGAGTGTCTGCCTGCCCCACAAAAATGGGGCCGTCCTAATTTGTAGCTTCCTTAACAGGTGTCAGCTCCGGTGGAATTCCATAAATGGCGTATATTCATGTATGCATTTGTGACAGGATGTTGAAACTTGAATTCTGGAGCAGTTGCCACGGAATGGCAAGTGGATTGTGTTTACTTTTCTTTTGGGAATTAGTTTACTTAATTAAAATCTTGACTAAAATAACAGAATTTAAACAACCACTTTATTTCCCACAATGTTGACTCATTGACTGGTTGGATGGCAGAGCAAGACCTGTATGTTTAAAGGAACTGGAAGAAAAGATGAATCCTCTCACCAGTGGGTTTTATTATAAAAGGGATCTTTGGTTAACATATTGGCAACTCGTACGTCGTAGTCTTATGAAGGTCTTGGAGGAGAAATGAGGCATTTTCAAGGAAGCTTTTATTTTTTCCAAGCAGAAGTATTTTCAAATAAAGTACGATAAATTAGCATTGCTGAATGAAATTAATAACCAAAATAATTAACATTTAATTCTTAGCCAAATTTGGTAACTTTTCTGCTAAGTTTCACTTCGAATTGTGCACTTGTCCAAATATTTTCTGTTTCATTGTTTTTCTTGTCTGTCACTTGTACATCCACCTAAGATGTTTATCTTACTGCCTTGTTTTTAATGTACCCAAGAGAAAAATAAAGTAGGCTACTAGCCTTGCATTTAAAAGCATGACTGATGGATCTGTTAAAGCTCATCAAACTTCAGAGAGTTTTCAGAGGTGCATCTGAGAGTAGAGTTTGACACTGACAACCCAGCAGTAACTCATTCTCCAGGTATTGGTGAAGTCTCCAGCCAGAATGTAAAGATCCATATGTTTCTGTAGTTAAGACTACAATATTCAAGTACAGCAGCGCAAATTAAAGAGTTTGAGCTCAATTTCTGCCTGTGATTGAACAGATTTTTTTCATGCTGGATTAAACCTTTAAACTGTCAGGCTGAGAAGGAAATTTGCCTGCTGGTGAAGGCAGTGTGGATCACTGAGCAGTACTAGGTTTGTCTGTGTGGGAGGCTAATTTCCTGGAGGCTAATCCAGTTCAGATGCATGTGAACTATCTGAGTACCATTGCAGACCTTATCTGTCGATCAAATTCTTTGGCCTTGCCCCCTGAAAAACAGATGTAGTTCATACTCAGTATCAAAAACTTTCACAGAATACTCAGAGGATAGTATGAGAGAAAATTAACTCAATATAGCAGGTGGCACACAAAGCCATAGTCGCGTGGTTTACTGGCAGCTACCGATCTGATAGCCCATTGCACTATTAGACTGTGCCTGTACTAGTAAGTAAGATGGGTAAGGGCTTGTTTTATGGCCGTAAAAGTGATGGGTGCAGCATGGCTCATGTCCATGTGGCTGAACTTTCTCCCCTCTGCAAACAGGTTGGCTTTGTCCATGCTGTTTGGAACAGCCATGGCTTGAGCTATCCCCTGAACCATAGCCTGGGTATTGCCTGGGAGAGTGCTAGCTGGTAGAGGGTCCAAGCTCTGCTGGAGGCTGTGTTCATTAAACACAGTGGATGGCTATGGACAGTGACTGAGTTAGCGGCCTGATCCTGCTGAGTTTACTAAGTTAGGTGTAGTAATAAAGCCTGTGTAAGGACCATGTTGGGATCTCTCTGATAACAGTAGAATAGTCTCCTAAATGTAGTTAGTAAGTCTACAAAGAAAAACTCTACGAGTTCTTCATAGAAATGATTCATGGTCTACAGATGAGATTCAGTTAAGGATTTCTTTGTTTCTGTAAGCTCAACCCATTGTGTGGGACATCAGCCCTTGATCAGAATAGAAACTTTATTAGTAACTAAACTGTCTTTTAGAAAAATTTAGAAAAATGTCTGACTTGTTAGAATTTCTATCTAGGTGTATTTCCTGGCTGTCTTACTATGTTTGTTTGATAAACCTTTTAAACTATTTGATCCTTCCTTTCTGTTGCAAGTTTGGAAGAAGCCCTGAAATCACTCTACTGAAATAGAAATTGCAAAAATACAAGGAGTGACCATGTAATAAATGTCACTCTTGCTTATACTGGATGCTTTCCAGGCAGCAGATTTATGTCAAATTATGGTGTTTTGATGATGAAAATACCAACATTTTCTGAAGTAATCACTTATTTGCAAGAAACACTCAGTTTTTGAAAAAAGCTACTGGATCTAGGTGAATCCTTTTTGCTGATCTATTAGAGCAGGTAGGGCTTAATTTTTCCTTTAAATTCAGCAGTGCTTGGTGGACAGTAGTAGCAGAGGATATGTTCATAAGAAATGCTGCTTTACTAGAGTTCTCCAAGGTGAAGTTTGGTAGCCTCTGTAGGGGCATAAAAAAACATACTAGGCATAAGTTTAGACTCTCTTTAGCGATGACAGATGGTAGAACTGTTCAGTTTTTTTGTTCGCAGTTTACTGTCTAAAGACTGTGAGTGGTATATTTTGTTAAAACATGTGTGGGAGAGTGCCAGAGAATGGAGAATGGGACTGATGATAGGAGGGGAGGAGTGGTAAGTAGGGGTACTGCAGCGGGAATGCAGGCTGGGAGGGAAGAGTGAGGGGTAAAGACAGGAGTCTGAGTTTAACAGATGGGAAGTAAAAGATTCCTACAAGGATCCAGAGACTGAGTAGGGTTGCTTCAGTCCAGGGAAGCACTGAAGACTGATGGTCTGGAAAGTAAGACTGGATGAAGGGGACAGTTCTCGTCAGTGTTATTTTCAGGGGAGTTCATAGCACCTTGCTAACTTTAGTTTAGGTTTTATGATCCGAGAAATTGGGGCAATAACAAAGAAGGGGAGGTTGTAAGTTTAGGTGACTCCATCTCCATCCTTGCTTATTTGTTCTGTGGTGCTTAGTTGGGAAGGGTTGTTTTTAAAATATGGTGTTTTAACTGCCCCTTCTTCTCATACAACTAACTGTTTATAGCTTATTGTTCCTTCCTGTATATAATGATACTACATATGAGTATTATTTCTAGTGGTGCTTATGTAGAATTTTTTTTTCCCCAGAGTCCAGTTCTTATCTTTTCTTATTGAATGATACTTTATTGTCTGACTGTTCCCATTGATTTTTACCTCAGTTAATTAGTTGGGAAGAATATATACATGGACAAAAGTGTTTAGTTTCAGTTTGTCCAGAATAAGTTTTTGTATTTTTTTATTGATAAAATTACTTGGTTGCAAGATTGATTGCTATGGGGTTGGTATTGAAAACTTGGTATAAATTTCATTCTAACTCACAAGTCTGTTGCTATTTAGAATTCTTATCCAAGGAAAAACAAAGGTTAGTGAAGGTGGAAAAATCAATCCTGTTCTTCAGTGTTCACTAGAGCTTGCTTTTAATGGTTAATAACATTTATTTTCTTTCCATAGGCAATGTTCAGTCTCTGCATGGTTGAAAGCGAAGCTGATGAGGTGAATTTGCATGGTGTCACAAGCCTCGGTTTAAAACAAGCCTTGGACTTTGCATACACGGGACAGGTACTGTATAGCTCTTCAAGTTAAGAGACACAAATGAAAGCAAACTGAAATACAAACTGAAGATGACCTTTACAAAGGTACTAGAAATTATTTTTCTTGTGCACTGCCCTGTACGAGGTCTTCTGATTTAACAGATCTTACTTTGGTTATACTGGGGTTTTTTCTCTATAGAGGGGATTGTGTAATAAAAGTACTGTTAATGTGCATTGTTACCAAGTAGTGAACCATGTAGGATTCAGATGTCCCTTTTATGATGGCCTGGCTGTTCATGAAAACTTAACAGGAGTTTATTCTGCGTGCTAAATAAATGTAAAGAAAGGAAAAATACTCTAGGTGTTTTCCTAATAATAAATATTAGTAAACTCTGATGTGTTTGACAAGTTATATAATTGAAGGAAAAAGTAGACTCTTATTCTCTCGACAGATGTAGTCCAAGCATCTTTGTAAATGCTTATAGGTACTCTGTCTTTATTGTAGCACTTTTTATGACAGCAGGTTATGTATCATGTTATGTTTCTTCAGAAAATGCAGAGTGATACTCCTCTTCCTGCCCCTAAAAAAACCCAAACCAAAAAAACCCCCAAAAACCAACAAAACAAAACCTGCCGTATCTGTACACTGCATGCTTGGATAGTGTTGCTGTATGAATTCATCTCAGTTCAGAGTTTGTGGATAGTGAGCTCAGAACTTCTTAACATATAGCTATTTTTATTTTGGACTCTAAAATTATAGATAACAAAACCATTTCTGAAAGTATTGCTAGAACAGTTGAATTTATTGATGTATATTTGTTTATTAGTTAATTCTGAGAAGAAAACAAATCCATATTACGTTATTCTGGAAGAGTTGTTGGGTTGTACAAATTTAAGGCATCTGTTTCCATACTGTGGATTCAGTATATGGCCTTAATTTTTTCAAAGGGAATTGAAATAAATAAAGAAATTTTTTAACCTATTTTAAAGGAGCTATTTTTGTCCCCAGCCCACACAACATTTGTACTTCACCATTGGCCTTAGAGTTTAGCATTTAAAATTTTTGTGTTTCTGCTATTATGGAAAACATAACTTATTCAAAGATTTATTTCCTATGAATAAGAGACAGAGATGCCATGCTATATTACCGAATTGACTTAAGATCTCGGTACATGGCTTCTCATCGGTGTGCTTTTTGTTCTTTTGATATACGAAACTGAATGTTTTCTGTGCTGTGGAGCACCTGTATCATCTTAAAGTCATTTGAGACTATAGGTTGATTATTCTGAAAAAAGAACTTTCGTTGCTAGATATAAGTATCCAAAAGATACTTTCCAAAGCCAATTTTGAGAAGATGGGTTGTAATTGACTTCTATCTGACCCATCCTGTCTTCTGTGAATAGAGGTACACTGCCCTATGTTTCAGCAAAATTCAAAGTCTAATAAACCTGTGTAAAATATGTTGAGAACCCTGAAAGAATGGATTTGTGTTTTTTGTAAGCCAACAATCCACCCTAGCTTGCTTCCAGGATAGTATCCTCAGCTCCCTAGTAAATAATATGTGCCTTTCTATCCTTGATTCTTTAGAGACATTTGCGTCTTTCATTTTCAGGTATAATCTATTTTGACTAAATGAATGGGCTTCTTGAGTTAAATATGGGTGTGCGTGTATGTACAGCTGCTCATATATATAAGTGAATATAGAGCAAAGGTTGTGCTCTTTCATGTCTATCAGATACACCAATTGCTACTTCGAAGCACAGAGAAATGAGAAGGATTCTCTAGGAGTTCTCTTATAAAGATGCCCTTGAGGCATAACTCAGTGGTATGTGGGTCTGAGAATTAACAGTGTCGAATTTTCCCTTTTGTCCTTGAAATTCTTTTCTGGCATTGGGTTTATATGTGTTGAGCATTGCTTATGTACTGGCTCAGGCTGACAGAATCTGGGTGAATGTTTCAAGGTAATGAGTGGGAGTAATCCACAAAGTCTATTAATAAATAACTGGATTACTGCATGCTTACATCAGAGAGAGTTATGAAAACAGAGCTGTCTTTAGTTTGGGTCTACGAACTCTTTCTGATTTAAGAAACAAATAAACAAAATATTTTTTAGTAACCCAAAAACTCATTCATGCCAATTATAACTTTATATTGCTCTTAAATGTAGGTATCAAGACATGATCTGATGGGCCCCCTAAAAGTGAAAACTATGAACTCTTCTTTTGTCTTTTTTTTTTTTTTAACATATTTTGGCAAAATGTTAGTCCAGACAATTGCTGTTTCTTTAGGTAATGCTGTGAAACTGACAACAATCTAGGGCCAGTCCTAAGGTACCCATGTCTAAACAGAAAAATATTTAGTTTTAATTTTCTTCTCCATATTTCTTTAATATATTGCTAAACTTGCATTCATTTTGAAGTATAGTAACTAAAATGTAATTTTCTGTGTAAAATAATATATTGGAGACATCTGGTGGAAACATTTAATATTGCATGATAGCAATATTTGATTTCTACAGTTATCAAAATTAAGAAATTTAAATTTTAGCGTGACATTGCAATCTGAAATGAAACTGTCATTCTTGGCTTTTTTTTTTTTTAATTTGAAATATGTCTGTGGACTTAAAATACCAGCTTCATCTTCCTGTCTATTTAGGCAGTCAGTGACTTATTGTAATTACTGCTAGAAATATTTTTTTGTTTTTAAGGGAAGATTGATTGTTCAACAGAAGACTGTAGTAAAAGTCAAGTTAAATATAAATAATAACATAATTCCAACAAATAATTAAATCTTTGGTAAAAAAATGTCTTAAATACCTTTCCTCTTGGCCTTAAGCATTTTACCATGTACTGCTGGTATTCAGAATTCAGACATAAAACTCTTTTCCTGTTGTAGTTGACTTTCTTTTCCTGTTGTAGTTGATGTATCCTTTCTTCATAAAAGAGCTTTAAGGTCATTCTCTCTTTTACTTTGCTGGCAGCAATAAGGCCAGGCCAGAGGGATGTTTTGCAAGCCTCAGATGTGCATTGGAAGGGAGACAAAATACAGGAACTATGTATTTTAGATATATTAATATAGAGAAACAGTTCTAGGTGCAGTGTTCAGAGCTCACAATTCCTTCTAAGAGTCTTAACCACAGAGTTAGAGAGTCACGGGCACTGTTGCCTGCTCTTCTTGACTTGGTTTTGTTTTGTTTTTAACTATTCTGTTACCAAGAGACATAATCGCGTTTGGAGGAATGGGATACACCCCTAAGCAGGCCAGTGTAGTTGGGTCACTCGTCATTACAAGGAAGGGTGGTTTTGATCAAAAGAAACCTCTGAACATTTGAAAAGTTTCAGTGCTGAAAACAGACTCTTGTAAGTGCCATGAGACTGAACAAGTGGTTTGAACTGAAATTTTGAGTCTCCTCATTTTAGATGAGGCTCTTGCATTCCTTCTCAAAATTAGGTCCAGCAAACTACAACATTTACATAGATCTTGTATATTTATATAAAATCTAAGTGATACCATCATTTGCATCGGCTGACAGGCACTGTGATATAGTTTCAAGAAAGAAGAATTGTGCAAGAACACTTGGTTTAATTTGCAACAGATGATTGTGATCCTAATTCAACAAAAATACAAATACACAGTTGGAGTCCTATGTATACTGAAATGCTTTGCTCACTTGGATCTTTCTTTGCAATTATGTTCTCTCATATGTCGTTAGTCTATGGTAGTAGAAATACTTTGCATTTAGATAGAATTTTGTTTGAGGACTTCAAAACACATTACAAAAGCAAGTAATATCTGTCCTTACTTTGTTGCATCATAGACAGGAAATTATTTTGGGAGAAAATAACTTTCCAAAGACCATACAGCAAACCAGCAGCTTTAAAGGACTTAGTACCAAGTTCTCCTGACCAGGTCCTGTTTTCATAACTGGCCGGTTTATCTTTCTTTTTCAGAACCATAATATTTTGTTTCTGTATTAGTAGAAATTAAGCTGTCTTCTTGAAATTATAAAATTATTCTAAATTACTAAAGTTGAAAAGAACGAATCATTGAGACAGCCCTAATATAAGGGATATTTTATGTTCAGCTCATTCTCTAAAAGCTGATTTTGGGATAAGTTGTCCTGTGGTGGACCAAGATTAACACAGCTTTACATCCTGCCTATAGAAAGAATGTTGAAATATTTCATTTTCTTGAAAGCCAAATATGAAGTTGCATTTATAATTATTCAAAAATAGGCTTTAAACTTTTTTCTGTTTCTTAGCATATTTAACAGGTTTTCTTTTACTCAAAATAATAATAATTATATAAATATATTA
>NW_010142650.1:0-3857 GCF_000699245.1 Pterocles gutturalis | reverse complement strand
CATTTTGGGAGCCCCAGGGCACAGCAACCAGCATGGGGCAGGACAGGAGACCAGGATTTGACTTAGTCGATGTCTCTGAAAAACCAATAGATCGGTGCTCAGCAATGTCTCAGCCCTTTTAAGAGACCAGTTCACATGGAGGCCAGCAAAAAAGTTGGAAGGATCTAGTCCTTTTAAATACCAAACCGGATTTTAGCTGGGGGTAGAGAGGATGGGAGATTTTAAGTAGTCTGCACTGAAAGCCACTTGCAGAGTGCTTATAGGGGAAAGAAAATCTGTCCCTCATCCAGTAAAGAACAGATTTAATACATTCCTTCTTAGGCCAAAGGAGCTGGTGGAAAGCAGGATGAGCAAGCTCCCCGCTGGGGTGTGGAGGGTCCCTCAGCACCCTCCCTCCCTATTCCCACTGCCAGTCCTGCCACGTAATATGCAAGCATGAGAAGGTACAAGTAACCACAGGAATTTATAACACAGCAAGGGGGAAAATACATAATGAAATTAAACAAGGTTCCTACCTGAACACAGAGGAACTTCAATAGTTTTAATTAATGTCCAGGAGACACATTACAAGGTACAAGGCCAACAAAGAGGCAAAAATGAATAAATAAAAACATCAAGAACGCTGAATCATATAAACCATTTTTCTCATTTTATATGTTGTTTTTTTAATTCAAATTACAAAAAATAACCCACTTGGAGCTGTAGGTAATATACAGCTTGCTCAAAAAAAAAAATCAACAGATCAAATCCACTACAAAATATTGCAGACATAGTTTAATTTCAATAATGCATAATCAGTCATAGTATGCCAAAGGGTCAGCAGTATATTCATCGAACATAAGTCAAGAAAGCTATACCAGGTCTTGCAAAAGTACATTGCACTCAGGCTTTGCTCTAGAGGACTGCATGAGGATTTGTGGCATATGGGACATATTTGGGACATAATTCTGAATACTGGGGGAGGAAGCAGAGGGGGTGTGCATCACCCTATTAGTTTCATATGGGAAGAAAAAGTACAATTTGAGAATGAAAATTTGTGGTAAAAATCTGGATGAACTGTCAAAATGTGAAAACTGACATGAGAAAATAACTTCTCCAAGGCTGTAATTGCCCCTCTTCCCTGCTCCAGCCCACCAACACATGCAGTGGCCAAGCAGAAAAACCTCTGAAGGCAGCTTTGCTCCTGGCTGGTGTCAGTCTATGCTGAGCAACTTTTCTCTAATGAGGAAAGTAATCTGTATTTGGAGTTGGGAAAAACTGCTGTTCCTGTTCTTGAAACATTAATTAATTCTCTATTGTGTTTATCCACCTAGACAAAGGACACAAAGCAGTTCAAGATTTACTTTAATGGACTACAAATGGATTTTCAAAGCACTAATAAAGGATCATTTACTGAGTCTGATGCTAACTGGCAGAGTACAGCTACTCAGAGCAAGTCCAAACGAAGTAGCCAGGGTAGTAGTGGACATCCTGGTTGAGTGTAGAGAAGACAAAGGATATTCCTCACCATCTGTAGATGTTATCTTCCATAAAATCTTGACAGCAGTTTCCTTCTAGAAGCAGGCTTCTCTTGCACCATGTTGGATTAACATAGTTCCACTGCTATTAATACTACTGCTGCTTCTTTGGACAAACACTGTCTGCACAAGAAAGAAAAAAAAATTGAGAAACCAAATATTAAAAAAAGCCATTCCACAATGAATTGTCCAATCCATTATTAATTTCTCGCTAAAATAACTGAGTTTTGCAAATCATCTCAGCATCAACGAACCAGAATATTCTGATGGCATGAAAAGAATGATGGAAAGAAAAAACAACTTTAAACAAGTATTTGCATGTAAAACAGCGAGGAAAGTAAGTTCAGCTATAATTAGGCTTAAAAAAAACCCTCCCTTGATATTTTGATGAACTATTTATAGCCCATATATAGTCTTTAAAAGACACCAGCAAATTTAAAGTCATGCTAATTATATTAATCTTCAGAAAATGCCTCACAGATGAGCATAAAAATAATTTAATCTATTTAGTTTATTAAAAAACACCATCCAACTCACTCTCCCCCAAACTCAAAAAGCTGTGATGTCATCTGATTACAATATATCAGTATTTTTCCAGGAAGGAAATACTAGGAATTAATAAACTTTAATCTAGTGAGGAAAAGTGTAACAAGCAACACAAAAAGGGAAGCTAGGCTGCTTCAAACTGCAGAAAATGCATGCATTTTAAGACTGAGATTAGTCACTGGAACAAGCTGCTAATAAAAGCAGCAAATTCTTCATTTTTTTTGGTCTTCAAAAGCACAATAACCGGCTTTCTGAAAATAAGCATTAGTCAAACTCAGGTGATGAAGCCTGATAAAGGAACGACTGTGTGAATGTTAACGGTTTGTGATGCGCAGGAGGTTAGATTACACGGTCTAGTGATATCATCTATCCTTAAATGCTCTGAGTAAATACAGAATTGTACTTATTTCCAGCATAATGATCCAAATTCAGCAAATCCACCTTTTTCTTCTTCTCCATTTTATGTTTTTCTTCAGAAAGCAGGGAGGCAATTACCATGTGCCTGTCTATGATTGCTTTGCTATTTTCTACGCTCCTAAACCTTGATAAGAAACAGAATTCACTTTATGACCCCTTGACACTAATATGGCATTAATACAAACAAGAGCTGCGGCCATCATATTTATCACAGCAAAGTCCACAAAAATGTCAGACACTCATTGTGCACGCCGTAGCCTCAGATGCGGGATGAATAACAAGATTTTAGGGACTCCTTGTGAGCTTCAGATCTCCTTTCAGTTCTACCAATAAATAAAGATGTTTAAGTAACTGTTGTCTTTAAAAGCTTAATTTTTTAAATTGAAACAGTAGGGAAACAGAAATTCTGCAGATTTGTGTCATGCATGTCCCACACCAGCCTTCTGCCAGCTGCGTCTTCTTAAGCGGTTTTACCGTATCCATTTGCAAAGCATGCTCCCACTGCCTCTTCCCTTCCTGAGTGATTCCTAGCACTGAGTTAGGTTTAAATGGGAGAACAGATTTGTTAATAGCCATGTTCTTCAAGAGTGTTGAAGTGATGCAAAGAAACAGTGCCACTGCTACCATTTGCTGTGAGGAGTTGCTCTGCAGGTGAGGAGCTGTGTCCCTTCTCCACAGGATCTTTCTAAATACCCATGGGTCTGGCACCACACTTTCCAAGTAAGTCCTGATCTTACCTAGCAGCATTGCTGTCTGTTTTCCAGAAAATAACATTCCTGCATCCTTCTCAGCACTGGGTTCTTGCTGACCTTGGGCTAGAGAAGGCAGCCGCAGCTGCCCCGCTGCTGGAGGTGCTGGCAGGGAACCGGGCCCTGGGTGGCAGTGGCCCGTCCCCAGGTGGGCTCAGGGACCAGGCAGGGAAGGGCTGGGGAGGAGATGGGTTACACAGGCAGAGAGATGGATGGAAGGTGCAGCAGCTGAAAATATCACAGCCCAGAGCTTTGACTCAGGCACCAAAAGTTTCACCAGCAGTGCCGTGAAAGAGGATTGTGAACCATGCTAGGAGTCTGTGTACCACCAAGAAATATGTCCCTACTTCACCTTCGGGGTTGCTGTCATTTTCGAACCGGTAACAAAGAGTTTTCCTGCTCCGGGGGAGAGCGTTCCATTCTCTCTCATTGTAACAGGCCCGGACTAACCTCCAGCAGCACCGGCCCCTCTACCCCCGGCACACGGACATGCACTGGGTGCAGAAACTTGGGGAAGCTTCAGGATCGCTGAGCTTTAAAACGACTAGTTTAAGGCCCTCTAATAAAACCATTGTAATTTGCTAGCAGACTGGAAATGCTGCCGAGACAGAGAAACGCACGACAGAAA
>NW_010142649.1:0-2257 GCF_000699245.1 Pterocles gutturalis | reverse complement strand
TTCTCTCCCCTATCCTCGGGTAGGGGGGGGAAATTGCGTGACTGGGTGTGTGGTTTGGCCCCCAGCCAAGACAAACCCATCACACCTGCCCATGGAGCACAATCCAATCCAAGCAGGTGAGCTACAACATGAGCATTCCCGACTGTTACCAGAGGAAGAGGTGAAATTTAAATAGTTCTTCAATCTTTCAGTGGGGAGCAGGAGATAAATAAGAATTTATACCCTGGATTTTAAAAAATAACATAACCAGTCAGTGTACTATCCTCCTAACAATTCTGATGTGTGCTTATTTTCCTCCAAAAACCACGAGAATGTTCCTACCAACTACCCTACCAGGTCCCATATGGACCTCCAAGGAACAATGTAACAAAGTTAAAAAAAAAGGAAAAATTTATAAAAGAAAAAAAAAAGAACAGAAAGAAAAAGGGCCCTTTGCTTTATTTCCTCCTCATCTCAGAGAATGTCTGCATCATATAACTTGAGCTGTGACAAATTTTGTTTTGTGTTCTATTAATAGGTACAAGCTCCAATCAAAGACTAACATCATGCTGTGTCGATACTGCTTTGACAAGCAATACTCTTTCTTAAATAGCTAGGTCACAGAAACTAGGTCAGCGCTTCCTTTTCCCCAGCCTCCACCTTGTACCACTCTGTAAAGCCCCCTTCTCCTGTCGGAGAGCTCTTGCTTTTACTGGAGATTCAGGCTAATAAGAAGTATCCCAGGGTGGAAAGAAAGTGGGAGTGTGAACAATCAGCCCAAAGGAACAGAACACGCAAACAAAAAGAGGCCACGGAGGCAGGACCAGGGGATGAAGGGGGCTGCACTGGGGCAAAAGAGAAAGGAGCAGTGCTCACTCTGCAAAAGGAATCCACAGTGGCAGAAGCTTCTGCCTTTTGGTGTGGATTCCAGAAAGGGAGCACCGCAGTAGAAAATAGCTAGGAATAATTAATTCAGGCAGTCATGGGCTCACCTTGCTCTGTAGTTTACATTCCAATTGAAACCACCTCTGTATAATGCAGTTCAAACCAGAACTCAAGGCACTGAGTATCATTCTCAAATCTATTGAAGAACATCCACCTTTTCACCAATTGTCAAAATACAAGTCAAGTACTATCCCACTTAAGAAGGGTTCTACAAATTTTTAACTTGCTAGTAAATAGCCATCACATACCCAACTTTTGCCTGGCATGGATATGCTAAAGTTCATGATGAATAATACCTGACTGACTGCTTAGAAAGGCTGGCTTTGTTGTTTGTGGGGTTCCCAGCTACATCCCATCTTAGCAGCTGCCTCTGAAAAATGCAGTTGTGATAACCTCTGCTTACTGCTATAATTTCTGTATTTGACTGTTTATTCAAGAGCAATTGATTGTTTATTCTATTCATATCCTATTCTCTTTCCTTCCTGAGTAGCATTTAGAAAGATCCAGATAAATCAATGTGATATAAATGACTCATAATACTATTTGCTAAGCATGCCTAATTCCTGTTAATTCATAATTAACATTTTGATCTGACTGAGTTATAACAGTGTGTACTGGGAATATCTGAATTGCAGCTAATCAAAGGAGCTGCTGTTTCACCTGTAAGTCTCACCTACAGGTAAAATAGGTACAACACAGGCTAGACAATAAATATTATTCGGCCTTTAAAAGATCACATTTTCTGAATTTTTTTATAATATTGCATATGTAAATTTAGTGTTTGAATCACTGTGAAAAAATTATAGATAATGTACCCAAAAATCAAGGTAGGAAATAGTTTCTCTCCACTTTTCTCTCCTTTCTCAAGTGTTCGCGAACACTAAGTGAAGAGCCAGTAAGTCAAATAGAACAACAGGAACAGGTTGCCCAGAGAAGTTGTGGATGCCCCATGCCTGGACGTGTTCAAGGCCAGGCTGGATGGGGCTTTGAGCAACCTGGTCGAGTGGAGGGTGTCCCTGCCCATGGCAGGGGGGTTGGAACTAGATGATCTCTAAGGTCCTTTCCAACCCAAACCATTCTATGACTCTGTGATTGATTCTATGATTCTATGGTTCGATATGTATCAAAAGATATCTATTGAGAACCACATGTCCATAGAGTGTTTTGGTATAGTAGGAAATGGTAAGACAGAAATCATGTGTTCTAGGATACTGACAGAAATAATTGTCAATATGAGTATCACAGTGAATAAGGTTTCTGTTTACACAAGAAACATGCTCAGATGAATGTGTCATTTCTCTGCTCTTAGAATTATAGAATCATTAAGGTTGGA
>NW_010142648.1:881-3050 GCF_000699245.1 Pterocles gutturalis | reverse complement strand
GGGCGCTGCCCCGCGGGGCGGGGGGCTCAGCCCTCTGCAGACACACGCATGCGACGCACACGCACCCGCTCCCTCCCCGTCTCTACGGGGCTGCTGGGCCACGGGAAATGGTTGTCCTGGGCTCATCATTATTAATCAATAGAGCCTGCCGGCCAGCCCTCCCCCCCTCATTTTTTTAAAACTCCCTTCTTATTGTGTGCAAACTCAAAACTCCTGTTCGCATTGTACGTGCTTTTTTGGGGTTTTTTAAAGATTGTTTAGTCTCTTAAGATTCCTCGCACATTAAAACGATCGTACGCAGCGTCTGAATTAAAACATATTGTCTAATTTGCCTTGTCATTCCAGCTGACAGAAGGGAGGCGGTAGGATGTGCCCGCAGTTTCTCAGATTATTTTGCTTTTAAAAGTAGGAACAAGTATGATTTACAAGTTGAAGATCAGTTCACTAACTTCTGAGATTGAGAAATGGAGAGCACAGAAGTAACAATTACTTCGGGATGATGGTGGGTTGTAAGACCCCTTCCAGATCTTTTATACTATTTTGGTTTACTTTCTTACTTAAAATGTATTATTTGATTTACCAGTTTCTAATTGAGGCTTGCTCCTTCAACATTTCAAGATGTAAACCTGAGGGGAAAGAAAGATAGAGATTGGCTTTTCCCAAAATAATTACGCACATTGGGTCACCTGTTTTACTTAACAGTGTTGAAACCCCCTCGTATTGTTTATCACAGAAAGCAGGAGGGACACCGCCGCGGGGAGGAAACGCTGCTTTTCGTACCACAACAAAGCGTGAGACACTAGAGCCTCCACCACAGCCTTAAACACAGACAAAACAAAGTCATCCAAACCAGTACTATGCAAAATAGTCCTCCACTTTTCCCACTATGATCCATTAGTCCCTTGGTTCAAAAAACTTTCTCAACCCCTCCTTACTCCCTTTTCTAGAAACTTTTTTCCCATCTCCCAGCGCAACAGTAAATCGTTACAGGTATTTTGGAAACGAAATGTGTCACTTCCTTAAGAAAATCTCGAAAATCCCACAACAACTTTAAGAAGGACCAAATCTTCATATCCTTTGGGTCCTCCTGCAACAAAACAGAGGAACCTTGCCATCCGTCTGTCCATCCCCCCCAACAGGACAAATGGAAATAAGCTTAAATAGCTTCGTTAAAGGTTTCTTATTCACCTTTTACCCTCCACCTCCTCTCCTACAAAGAATCGAAGTAAAAAAAAAAAAAAAAAAGCTTTAAGTAGATTTTTAGTTTTAAAGAATTTCTGAATAAAGGATTATTTTTGCTTTACAAAAAAAAAAAAATTGAAATAAGGGTAGCTGGCTTAGTTCTTCAAAGGAGAAGAAAGAAGGGAAGAAAGTTCCCCTTAACGGCATCTTATTTTAAAATATCTATCCACACAGGAACTTTGCAGATTTTAATTTCCCATTCCCCTAAATCCAAAACCAGATTTTATTGTGGTGGATGAGGACTGTTTTGTATAAAAAGCTCAAAGCAATTAATACTATTCATGGGCATGACTGGGACTGAAATGAGCAAATCCGCAAATGCACTCTTGGAACTCAAGTCCTTTACTGTTTTGAATTGTATGTTTCTACCTATTAGAAAATGTATAGTTGTATTTAGGGCTTCACTTTTTTAAAAAAAAAAAAAAATAAAGCCAGGGACTCATCCTTTCGGGATGGGAAAATGCTTCCCCAGAGTGACAAGACAGAGGGAAACATTCAGAACTCGCTTCCTGCTGCAGCTCGTATATAGAGAATATTTTTCAGTAACGTGATCCCATATCTTCTGTGATATCCCCAAGAAAATAATAATAAATAGAAAGGAAATGCCACAGAACCCCAAATAATACAAAACGTATGAACTCTAAATCTAGACTTCATCACTCACCTTGCCCTCCCCTCCATCCCCACTTGTATGTGTGTGTCTGTACAGGAACATGTGTGTAATAGGCTGATGTGTTAAAATCCAGTAATTGCCTGCCTGAATCTGAGACCAGCTCCTGCCTTAGCCTGGCGCGAGCTCTGTGCCTCAGCCCTTTTACCATGAGGTGTGCACGTCCTCCTAGCACCCAGGAAGCCCACCCAGCACAGGGAGGGAGGAGAGGGAGAAAGGAAGAGTTACAGTGCAAGCTGCAAGAGTAAATTTTAAAA
>NW_010142648.1:0-859 GCF_000699245.1 Pterocles gutturalis | reverse complement strand
GGGAAGGATGAGAAAGACTCCAAGTATGGGGTGGGAGGAAGGGGAGGGGGAGGATTTTAGATGCAAGGATGTAGCTCTGCCTTGCATTACCCGAGTACAGACTTGCTACTTATATCTCAAGTCTTTCGACCTCTTTCATGAAAAGGAATTTAACTCCAGCCTAATGGCTGTTTCATGCCGTTACTGCTTCATGGTCATTAGCAGCAACACAATGTTCTAGACTTCGAGGTTTGGAGGGAATTTTGGTCTCCGAAATCCTAGTGGGAGATGTCAGCATCGGATTAAAGTGCCACAGAAGCTTTCTCGTCATCTCCTGGAGGAGTGTCTGTTCTTCTTTCTCCTTACCCCTCCTTTACTATGTATTTATGTGTTACATATGCACACAGGTTAGAGATTACACATACACACGGAACATAAACACATACACACTCCTGCCTTAACAGAACTTCCAGCATTGTTCTCAAGCCAACTTTGTGCTTCTTAACACCTTTAAGCTGCAACAGAGAGCACCGCAAACTATGTGTAAATACGACTTCCTTGCTTGACAAGAACCTGCGAGTGCTGCTCTCTTCTGTGCCAGCCACGCAGTCTGCTCCGAGGTTCCCAGAGTTTCAGCTTCCCCTCGTGGGCAGAGAAACCTCTTAACTTTAAAAGGCTTACTTTTAGCTTAAGGAACGACAGCGCCTAGATGGACCCAGTGAGAACAAACAGGTTTATGGAGACAGCTCTAGGGAGGCACGTTTTGTCCTCAAGAATCCATGGCGAGCTGGTCACCGCGCCGGACGCGCAGTCCTAGAGCTAGCGCAAGATTTACGGCGTATTACGTTAAGCAAAATGTCACCTCCTCACTCTCCGCCCG
>NW_010142646.1:337-3846 GCF_000699245.1 Pterocles gutturalis | reverse complement strand
CCCTCCCCCAGCCCTGCACAGAAGCCCCACCGCCCGCAGGGTCCGGACAGTGCCGCTGGGTCGGGAAGGCGGCGGGCGCTTTGGTGCTGTGCTCAGGGCAGAATATCCCCGTGCCCCCCTTGCCACCCCCGCGGAAGGTGCTCGTCAGTGGCTTTGCCGGCGCTGGGCTGAGCTGCTGAGCCTCCCGGGGGGCTGGGGAGGCTGGTGGAAAAGCTTTGTGCTTTGTGAAGTGGCCTCTCTTAGAGAGAGGAAGGGATCCCGTTGCCAGATGTAGAGGAATAAACTCTCATTTTACACTCGGTGTTGCAGTTGAGCTAACGCGAGGAGAGAACTTGGTTCCCTTATAAAAAATGCAGCTTTTTTTCTGCCAGCATATCCTTTCCCCAGGTGCCACTGAATTATCTGTTGGAGCTAGGCTGAGCTGAGGTAGCCTGTTCCTTCACGGCTCAGAGTGTCTGTCCTTCCACAGGGCGTTCATCGTGTGGCTGGCGAATGGCGAGACTCTTCGTGTCTATAAAATGACCAAGAAGGATGATGGCAGCTTCACCTTCACTGCGACTTCTGGGGACTTCCCGAAGAAGCACAAGGCTCCTGTCATTAACATAGGAATTGCAGAGACAGGTATGGAAACGAGCTGCTCGAGGTCAGCTTTGATTTCCTTGTAAAGCAAGGGCTGCTGGGTTAAAAGTGTTGGAGTTTTTGTCATTCTCAAGTCCCAGTTCTGCACCAGTACTTGATTCTCTGTAGTCTCTTAGGTGTTACTTTTCAGCCTTTGTTTACCGCAGAATGAATTGAAAGATGTCATTTTCAGACAGAGAAGATTCCTGTAACTGCAGAATTAGCTCCCCAATATGCACAGTCTCTTAACGTGCATTTTCAGGAATGCTGTTGCAAACAGGTCTCAGTATTAAGAGGATCTCTGTTCTCTGACCCACCAGTGTGTCTTAAACCAGTCAAAAAATCACGCTAGCAAGTTCATAAAGTCTATATTGGACTTCTGGGATCTTCTAGAACAGGGGCTGGGGGGGTATGTGTTAGTGGTGAGGGCCTGATGGATTAATGCATCAGATATGCGACAGCAGTCAGTTGGAAGTGGGTGGGTGCAAGTTCATCTCTGTAATAGGAGAGTGGAGAAAATGTTAGCTGAGACCTTTATGCAGCTGTGAAAGTGAAAACTTAAACCGGCAACAAGTAGCTGAAAGGTGAATGGGCAATTCCCTGTCCAGGCGGAGATGGAAAGGGGAAAGCATCGCAAGGGGAAACAAGCAGGAACCCAGAATGCTGACACAACCAGTAATCACAGATAGTTGTAGTGTGACTTGTAGACAGCTACCTGCCTGCAGTCGTGACTTGAAAGCTACAGGTACCTTGAGCTGTGTTTTAACCATCTGGGGAGATCAAGTCTGGTGCATGACTCCTGTGGTGCCAGCTTAGTGCTGAGCTCTGCAGGTGGGATCTGAGGGGCGCTGGGGTGAGCAGCACGTGGGGGATCAGAGTGGCCATCACCAGCGGACAGCTGCTGGAGCCAAGGGTGCACTAACACAGAACCAGGAGCTGAGTCTTCTGATGTTGCTTTTTGCTCTGTGCTGGGACGTTGACACTCCTTGGATTTTGGTGCTGCTTTTGGTTCTCTTGACTGTCCAGGTGCAAGGAGAGGTTGCCCTGCCAGGCCGGTGATAAGTCTGTGGCAGCATTGGGCTTGGGAGCTCTCCTCATCTTTGCCTTTTTCCCCCAGGAAAGTTTATCATGACAGCTTCCAGTGACACCACCATCCTGATATGGAGCCCGAAAGGTGAAGTCCTGGCCAGCATTAACACCAACCAGATGAACAATGCCTACGCCACAGTGTCACCCTGTGGGAGGTGAGGGGTGGGAGGTGGTCCAAGCTGCTCCTGCTGCAGAGCAGGAGTCTGCAGGAGTAAACAGGAACTTTGCTCTCTCAGTTCAGACCATGGGCAATTAGCTGTTATTTTAATGCCATTTTCTGAGGGGTCCACATTTTAAAAAGCAATTCCAGCCCCCAAGAGCAGCCCCTCCAGGAGTGCCGACTCTTGCCTGTGTAGTCTCAGACCCTCAGTAGGTTGCTGTTGTGCCTCGGCACTGCCATCTGTTAACCGTCTCCTGAGGAGCTGAGGAGAACAGCATTGGCCTCAGCGGATGTCGGACAAGGCAAACAGCATACTCAAGGCAAACAGTATTTCTGACTTGCCTTTAACCTTCTAAAGGTTAATTATAAAATTAAAATCTTTATTACTGAGAGATTGTTTATCAGGGAAATTGTGTTCTCTGCTCTGTCTCTTAAGTTGTTGCTCTGGGAAGCCTTGCAACTCCAAGCCCAGTAAGTTTGGTGATCAAAAGCACTTAGCCTTTTTATTTTGGCCCTGGAGTTGCTTGTGCCCAAGCTGTGGAGTTGCTCTTCTGGTCCTTGGTGGCCTTCCTTAGTGTTCCTTTACCAGCCTGGTTTCAGTGAAAAGTGAAAACTTTTTCAGCTGAGCACAGCAAAGATTTGCCTGTGGGTGTCCGGATAGTCTTGCCTTCCCACAGCCCTGCCTTGGGCTCACGAGGGCTGCCCCTGGCCCCTGCCCTGCTCAGGAGGCCAGAAGAGAGCTCTGTAGGGCTGGCCCCACGGCCGGATGAAGGAGGTGCTCTGTAACAGATACTCGGTGTCTTTCACTCAGGTTTGTGGCATCGTGTGGCTTTACCCCTGATGTAAAAGTGTGGGAGGTGTGTTTTGGCAAGAACGGAGACTTCCGGGAGGTGGCCAGGGCTTTTGAGTTGAAAGGCCACACCGCTGGCATACATTCCTTCTCCTTCTCTAACGACTCAAGGAGGTGAGTGTGTGTTATCTGCTGCCTGAGGCAGTGTGCTTTGGCTGGCCCTGGGGACGTGTGAGCTCACCCCTCCAGTGTACACCAGTAGCCTGTGCAGGGGGGCTGCACCCATGTGCCATGTCGGGGAACGCTGCCCTGCGTGCGCTCCTGGGAGCCCATGGTGGCAAAACCCTGACTGGCTTGTGCCACCTGCTTATTCCCCGTGGATTTCCTCCTGGGGGTGACTGTTCTCTGTGCTCTGGAATGAGGACAAGGACCGTATGTGTGTACAGACTCACGCCTTCCTAAAGAGCTCTCTGTCCACCAACGATTCTGGTTCACAGGCAGGCAGGGGGAGAGGGGCTGTCCGATTTCCTTGCACTCACCTCTGCTCTGTCTCCTGGCTGCAGGATGGCGACTGTTTCGAAGGACGGGACGTGGAAGTTCTGGGACACAGACGTGGAATATAAAAAGCAACAGGATCCATACCTGCTTCTGACAGGGCAGTGCAAGGTGGCAGAGCCTTGTCGCATCGCCCTGTCCCCCGATGCTCGCGTTGTTGCCATCTCGAGCGGCACAGACATTGTTGTGTACAACACGAGGAGAGGCGAGGAGGAGGAGCGCTTTCTGGCTGTGCACGGCCAGTGCATCACAGACTTGGCTTTTGACACCAGCAGCCGCCACCCGGGGTCGTGTGGG
>NW_010142646.1:0-269 GCF_000699245.1 Pterocles gutturalis | reverse complement strand
AACCTGCCAACAAAGCCACTCGAGAGAGGCTGGAGCAGCAGATCTCCAGCGCCAGAAAAGCCCTGGCCGCAATCTATGGCAAGAAGCAGTGATCCTCCCCTGCAGGGGCACGTCCCCGCTCTGTGCTCACAGGCAGCCACCTTCTGCCTTGGGCGATATTTTTTTAATAACATTGAACAACTGGTAATAAAAGAGCGTGCAGCCGGCGTGTCCAGGTCCTTCCTCAGCTGCTCGGTGACCGTGGCGAGGGCGAGCGGGGCGGCAGGTCT
>NW_010142645.1:0-965 GCF_000699245.1 Pterocles gutturalis | reverse complement strand
CCCCCAGAATCTTGGGGGTCCCTGGGGGGTTTTTGGGGTCTCTGGGGGTTTTAGGGTCTCTGGTGGGGTTTTTGGGGGTCCCTGGGGGTTTTGGGGGTCCCTGAGGTGATTTTTGGGGTTCCCAGGAGGGTCCTGACCTCCCCGTGCCCCCCCCAGCCATCATCCTGCGGAACCTGCACCCCCAGAGCAGCCTGGAGTCCATCCTGGTGGCTCTCACCACCTTTGCCGCGCTCTCCCCGGCCAACGTCTGTGTCGTCAAGGACCGACAGATGCAGCTCAACCGCGGCTTCGCCTTTGTGCAGCTCGCCACCATCGTGGTGGGTGCTATAGGGGATCCATAGGCGCCTATAGGTGACCTGGGGTCCTTTATAGACATTTTATTTTAATCTATAGGATCTTGAGGGGTGTTTAGGATTTTCTATAGGGAATTTGGGAGCCTTGAGGTTTTTTTTATGGGGGGTTTGGGCACCTGGGGGTCTTCTATAGGTGTTTGGGATGCCTGGGTCCATTCTATAGGGTCCCCCAGACACCTGGGTCCCTTCTATAGGGTCCCCGAGACATCTGTGTCTCTTCTATAGGGTCCCTGGATGCCTGGGTCCATTCTATAGGCTCTCTGTATGGCTGGGTATTTTCTGTAGGGTCCCCCAGACACCTGGGTCCCTTCTATAGGGTCCCTTCTATAGGGTCCCTGTATGCGTGGGTATCTTCTATAGGGTCCCTGGATGCCTGGATCCCTTCTATAGGGTCCTTTGTATACCTGTGTCCCTTCTATAGCGTCCCTGGATGCCTGGGTACCTTCTATAGGGTGTCCCAGATGCCTGGCATCTTTCTATAGGGTCTTTCTATGTGTGTCAGTGTTTTCTACAGGGGATTTGGGACCCTTGAGGTTTTTTTATGGGGGGGTTTGGGCACCTGGGTCCCTTCTATAGGTATCTGGGATGCCTGGGTCCCTTCTATAGGGTCCC
>NW_010142644.1:0-8902 GCF_000699245.1 Pterocles gutturalis | reverse complement strand
CTATCCCAGCTGGACCCAGGACACTCAGATGTAGAAATTTTTATGAAACTATATATATATATATTTCTAAAACTGTAGTAAATGTTTCGAAGCTTAAAAGGTAATCTCCTTGCTCCAAAATCTTGCTGTCTAATTTCAGGCATGATGAAATACAAGTAACTGATAAGAAAGAGATATTTGGAAACCCAAAAGATACGGCATTAGCTCTGGGAATTTGATGATGGCTTGTGTGGATTAACTGTAGATGGGGAAAATGATGCACAGAGAAGGAAGGAGCACACAAAAGCTGAGGTTAACTACAAAATTGCATTGGTGCCTCCTTAATACCTGTGCAGTGCTCTATTCCCTTTCCTCTTTTCATGCTTAAAACTGCTCATTAGACTGTCTACAATAGGAAAGGGATTTTTCTGAGTGTGAATTAAGTTAGATAATGTTCCTTACAATGAAGCAGTCTTTACAAGAAATATATAAATTTTCACTGCAGTTGTCCATTAAACAATAGTTTCCTTGTCAGGAAACTGACATTTTGGGTTTTTTGCATCGTAGGAGAATTGGTGACTTTAGACCTGGAAAGCTGTGCTGGGTGGGAGGAAAGAGGGAAAAGAGAGAGAGTTAAATCATGGTTGATATGGCCGTGTTCTTTCACATCATCATTATTTAACGGCTGTGACACTCAGTCCATGAAAAAAATTTGTGTAGGTTTTAACACCTGAAGGCATGAACAGAAATGTGATTTGTTTTTTTCTTTAAATACTATTTCAGAGCAAGAGAAAGGACCAAGATTGACAGCAGCTGGAAAGAACAATGCTTTTCTTAACCACACAATATGTATAACAGAGGAAGCACTTAGAAACATCCTTGAAAAAGGCCAAAAGCACAATGTAGGGGATTTTGTCATGGAATTAAAAATAAATTCACTTCTATGCCTTCCATGTTCCTGATCTCTCTATTCAGATTGCTAACAAGGGTGCTGAATGACTAAGGCCTGCACATTTCTGCCCATCTGTCTGCTGAAATATATTAGCTCATGTAGCACAAGCCACCACACACTCAGCAGATGGTAACAGCTCCCAATCACTTCTAATTTAATTCAGCTTTGGACTGATAACCCAGAGCTCCCATGAAACTCAAACTTTTTTTTTGTTGAGCCAATAAAAATACAAAGCCCTTTCATGTTACCAGTCTTCTGAAATGTTAATTGTGTCATAGACTTTTTCTAACAAACTTTCCTTTTGTTTTTTTTGGGAAAAGAAACACGCTGAACCAAATTATACTGCCCTGCTGGAGATTTATGTGTCAATGACATTTTATGGTAGATTCATTTTGGTACCTGGAGCAGTATTCCCATGTCTCTGGGCATCATAAGCCTGCTCTGGGCTATTTTCCACTTCCATCACCAATGCTTCACCTTCATAGTCAGATGCAAGAGTGTTAGTATGTCCTGTTCAGGTTTCTGTGTAAAATACATACCAGGCTCCTCAACATGGCTGAGAGCAGAGAAGCTCACAAAGTGAAATCCAAACTTCAGCCACCACAGATGTCCTGCCAGATCTAATTTTGGTGTCCGCACCAGCACAGAGTACAGTCAGTCACTGGAAAATGTCTGGTTTATGCATTAATTCAAGTCCTTGGGAAAGGTTCATACAGACCGTGTTTCCCACAAAAGGGTGTGCATGAAGAGGTTTGTGGCAGCCTGAACTGGCAAATTTATATAGAGTGGTGCAGTTTTGTATCGACATGCCAGCTCTGGTCCCAGCACTGGGTGAACACGCTCATTGTTTTGGACCTACCAGCCTCATGTGTTGCAAGATACTGGGGACCTACAATAGTGATAACTGGAAATGAATTCGATATCCCTGGTAGAAATCCAAGTATTTCAGTGAAATTACCTATGGTTCATCTTGTGGTAAAGAAGATTAAGAATTAAGTCTCTAAGAATAATATCCATAATGTGTATGACATATTAAAACCTTAAGGAAGAGAAAGTGGTCATTCCTCTTTTGGGGAAAAAAAAAAGCCTTAATTGATTAAATTTCAGAAAATTTAATCTCTTTCTTAAAAAAAAATAAATTCCGTATTGCAGTGAACAATATCAACTTCACGTTAATTCAAGGATCCTTTAGTGAAATTCCATGGTATGTTTTACATAGAATATGAGAAAAGATCCCTCTAGATCTATCAGCCAGACTTACATTTAATGAAAATACCATCCCACTTCAAAACATTTTTATCCTTCCAAGACGTTTTACATTAATAAAATGCCAAGTAGAAGGATCATTCAAATGCCTCAAGTAACCCTAGATATTAAAAAGCTGTATTAGCACGCTATTTTTTTAAAAAAAATGTGATCTTTCACAAGCTTATGAACAATCTTAGGCAGTACTGTTTTTCTTTAACAAAGAGTTTCAAGGCAGCTACTTGCACCTCTTGGGATGTTGCCTTGATGTCAGTTGTAGTGTTATTTTGTTTAATGGTAATTTTGTTCTATGTGAAGGAATTCACTGCACTTATTTTACATTAATTTTAACAATGCAGAAGCCAGTAGCTCTGCATTCTTCACATGACTGGATAGAAGATAATATTTTCCATTGCTCAGAAGGGGTAACAGATTAATTTTTCTAATGTTTTCATTATCTTCGTATTTAAAATAAAACACAGTTTGATGTACCTATGACTTTTTTCCTTTCTATAACTGTTAAAAGTGTAGGGGCAATAATACTTGCCACCTGCTATCACACATGCATGTCAGAAGTAACTTGTTCATAGGTATCTTACTAAAAAGGAAGGAAACAGTGTTTGTTTGCTATTTTATAAATAGATATATGTATATATGACCAGTGTTCATGAATAAGTGCAATTGATTAAAAACCAAACATTTAACTACAAGTTTTATCGTACACATATACATGTTTAATTATGATACTGATGCTCTCTGTTCTCTCACTACCATTTTCCAGATATCTACCATGGGGATAAGAGAAGAAACCTTCTGACTGCCTCAATCCACTATCTTTTGCATGCCTGCAAAGTGATGTAAAGCACAGAAACCTACTGCAGGTGAGAAGTTGTAGGATCAGGCCTTAATATGATTTGGACAATTTGGTTGAAGTAATCACTTAAATCTCTTTGGATTCTGGTTTTTTTTTTTTTTTTTTTTTCCACTTGACTTTTCTTCATAATTGGCTTGTCTCTGCAGGGATCCTTGCCTCATTGAGCTTTGTTCATCTTTTTTCTGTTCAAATGTGCTGAGGCGAGTCAATCTAAAAGAAAAGGAAAATTCAAAGAGTGAAATACATTTTTTTTAAAGCATCCTCTCTTCTGTTTTCCATTTGGGAACATACAACATTAATACACATGCTCAAGATCTCAGGTGCTTGTATGATCTGTGTCTTGGCACATGACATCATAGCCTTCTTGACCAGTTTTCTGTCCCACCCTGATATGCTGAGGTCAATCATTCACTGGAAAAATATTACTGCTTAACTTAAGTCTGAAGTTAGGGGTAGATACCATAGATGTGGGAATGAGCAGTAGATATTTTTTGTTCTGGAAGGCAGGCTACATGATCACAGTGGTTTCCAGTTACAAGAATCTGTAAAAGGATATATACACTGCTTATCTCCCTGATCCGGATCTCAGCTGGAGCTATATCTGGAGCATCTCTGATTGTAACAGATGATTTTATGAAACAATTAAAAAACCTGTTTTTTAAAAATTTTATCACTGCTGGTAGTCCCAACTTCAGGCCAATGCCTTTTTATGTGAGGCACTGCGTAGGGGTGCAATAAAAGAAGGCCTGACCCCATTTACTAACAGAGAAGGCAGACCACTTCTCTCCTTCATCCATTTCTACTCCTGTGTGCTAAGGACAGTTACATATCACACAACAGTTCAGCATGATGATACTTCTCTTCTGCCCTTTCCTGCATCATGGAGAGTTCATTACACTGTAATTTACAGACAGTTTTGAACGATCAGGTCTCTATTGCCAGAACTTTCGGTTGTGACAGAAGTGCCTTTCTAGGCTAAGTTAAGTAGTAAATAAAGTAATTTCATATGAATGTGAGAGAAGGGGACATCCAGACCTTGACTAGGTGCAATGTGAACCTTCTATAAATTATTCACTGAAACATATGCTTATTTTCTTCCCATTACACAGCTCCTTCCTATTTGCTCTTTTCTTTAACTTGCTTGATATGGGTCGGGGCAGAGGGAAGGAGCCTGGTATCCCTAGCTGGTTTTGCAATCTCTGTCCTATTAGTTGTCTCTCTTTCTAGACCGAACTCTGGTAGATGTGGGAGGTATCTGTGCTTGCAAATCACTGTGAAGCAGCCAGGAAGACAGTGCTGGCATTTTGGATCCTGGTTTAACACTTTGGTGCTGCACATGTTAGTCCTCTGAAAAGAACTACCAGTGATAAATGAATGCAAATTGCTTAGCTCTTGCTCCCATGTACAAAACATACCTTGCACCTGAAATTCAGAAAAAAAATAAATATTTTAAGAAAATGTTTATTTCAATTGGCCTGAAGGAACACCTTGCACAGTAGAACTAATTCTACAGTTCCTGCTCCTCCTCTTAAATACATCATCAGCTCTCAAGTAACTTGAATGCAAATACATAAATTTATCTTGCTTAACTTTAACTGCTTAGCTAGTTTTGGCCATCTCTTTGGGAAGTATGACTCCACAGATTTTGACAACAGCTGTAGCTTGATTCACAAGCACACCACACTAAGAAAGAGAACCTTGGATATTCATAGAATCATAGAATCATAGAATGGTTTGAGTTGGAAAGGACTCACCGAGTTCCAACCCCCCTGCCACGGGCAGGGACACCTCCCACTAGACCAGGGTGCTCAAAGCCTCATCCAACCTAGCCTTGAACACCTCCAGGGTTTAATACAGCTCGCCTTACTTTTAATTTCACTCCTTAAAGAAAAACCATGCTTCATAATGGACTGTTTCTAAATAGAACAGGAAAAAACCAGAATTAAAAACCCACACTTGTTTTTATACTTGTTATAAATGGGCCTGCCAAGTGGTGAATCATTTGCAGAGCGGAAGGTTAAATACACATAATGTAAAACAGCAAGTCTACAATGTTAGGAATAGCAAAATTTAAATACTGAATAATGTTTCTGGTTGTAGCTGGAGCTTGAGCTGAGAAGCATTAAACAACTACTGAAACTGTTTGACCCCACCAAGCTTGTAAACAATATGCATTTTATGTTTAAAAATGTCACCACGTCAACTGCTGGCATTAAGAAAGGTTGGCAAGGTGTCTGCAAATGTGTCTGTAAATGTGACTGTATTGAGCTTGGCCGTTCAGTCCCTGGTAGCCAGTGGTGCAATTACTTTCAACTAAGAATAAAGCAGAACAGCTGCTAATTTTTAAAATAATTCTTTGCTCATGACACTTGCACTCTTTGAGCCTCCTGTTTAGATGGTCTTTTTCAGAGGAATACAACCTTACTGCACTGTCTTCTTACACTATATACAGAAATAATTTAAAATTACATGGTTTGGCTCTAACAGTAAAGTTGCAGCACCAATATCACCTGAACTAATCCATTAAACCTCCAAGGCTGCTGTGTGAATCTTGTAATTCTTTTTGGCTAGTGCTGAAACACTCGAAGAGATGGTATTTCAAACCTTCTTTCCCGGTGTCATTTACTATGATGACTGTGTGCAATGACTATCCTTCTGCTTAACAAAGCACGGACCACCAGAGCTAAAAGAATTATTTTCTGGAGTTTTGCCTGCATCAAGGCTATCTGAGCCTGAGCTGCAATAATTGGCACCTATTGTGGATCATCACAAAGGGATATTTCCTGATACTTGCCAGTACATTTCATGTGCATATTGCATCAGCCTAGGTCATCAGCCTACATGAGCTGGAAGGATGTGAAAAAAACCAATAATGGTTCAAAGACATAATGGTGTATTTTTTATAGGATTGCTGTTGCACAGGAAGTTCATTATCTGACTTTAAACCCTTCAAAAACTTTTTTTTCCTTGAATCCTGAATCTGAGAGAAGTCCCTGGGTTCCTGAGGCCTTAATTTATCTTAGATATAAATGTGAGTGTGTTGGAGGAGGGTAGAGTCCTTGGGTACTGATCATCCTTGGCTACTGATTATAGCCCTTGGGTACTTGGGTACATATACCACCAGTCCCTCACAGGTTTTCTCAGATGTACTGTGCATTAGTTCTCTTTCAGGCAAGACGCATCCCAACCATGTAGTAACATGAATCTTTCAAAGGAAGAAAAATGATTGTTCTTGTTGCCATACAATGGAGACAAATAACTTTTATTTAATAGTGAAAAATACAGATGTGAGTGAGTTTTATGACAGCAGAACAAAACCAGCTTCAAAGATATGGGAAACAAGGTGTCAAATGATAAGTTAACACAATGCAGAAATACTGACCTTTCTTGTCAGGAAAACAAAAAAAAAAAACCCCAAGTCCAGGAAATTCTGCAGGAGACAAGTCACTGAACAGCATATAAAAAGGTCATAGCATCATCTGAGAGAGAATTTTCCCCACATTTTGTAAAAAGGTTTCAGATATGATGTACTAAATGAGGCATATTAGGCACTGCAGGAGCAGTTCACATCGGCTGTGGCCTATGCAGTTACTGTTCAATGGGTAGAGATATGTGGGCCAGAGAGTCAGCTTGCATAAATTAGTGTGTCTGCCTTCAGATCAGGGGAGAGCTGTCTATACCAGCAGCCGAGGTTGGTTGTTTATTTCCAAGACTGTCAAATCTCGAAACCCACTTAAAAAAACTTACAAAAAAAGGAAATACCTGCATACCTTTCTCAGTTGTTTTTACAAATACTTACCGAACTTAACTTCTACATAATATAGTAGTAGTGAAATTACAGACATAACACGCAAAACTGTAACATGGGATATGCCTACCATGGACTGTGATGATGATCAAGGACTACTGAAATTGAAAAAAGCCATTAGTGACTTGCAAGTGTTCTAGAACATTGTTTTTCTTTCATGACTAACAGCTGATTTCAAAACAGTAATTGTTTGCAGGGGGATCCCCACTGTACAAGAGGATTGCCAAAACGATTGCTATCTAAATTAGAAAATTGGGCAGTAGAAGTACAGGCAAAGAGGCATGACCCTGGTCATATTCCAGATTGGACTTGAGTCAGTTGGGCCTTGCCGCAGTGTCAGTGATTGCAAACTGCTTCCCGCGGAAGTAAGCAGTTCTGTGGCTTATGTGCAGCTTAAATTTGGAAATGTTCCTGTCCTCTGCCTGTGTGCTTGCTCTGTTTCAAAATATCAAAGAACAGTATTCGGCATGTAATTGCCCTTGTATATGCCTCCCTGTGACTCAAGATTTGTGGCAGGTCTATTTTAAAGACTATAGATATTGGTGTAGTCTCGTGGCACTGCTGCAGTCCAAGGACAGATTCTCACAGAATGTGGCAAAAACAACGTCTATCTGCAGAAGGAGAAAAAAGATGAGTTGGTAAAGGAGAAGGCTTTAGGGTAACCCTACAGATTTTGGAAAACAAACAAAAATAAAATTCATATTAGCTCCTAACTCTCGCTGTTTTGCAACACTTACGACATCATCTGTTTGAATAATTCTGGTGACATTCTGTTTGAATACAGAATTTGCATGAAATGTTCTTGCCCTCACACAGATGCTGTGTGCTGGAGTTCACAGTTTATTTCACTCCTTTCCTCAAAGTGCAGATATTCAGGAATGTAACACACAAAAAAAAGAGCTATCTGACACTAATGACCTTACTTGTAAAATGCAAAACAAAAGCAAAACAGAAAAAAAACACAAGAAGGGGATGGGGGTGGTGGTAAGGAAGATGACTATCAGAGATTTGACATAGAGGTGACTTGTTTGCTCCTCTGACTACTGTGGAGCTAATTAAACACAGCATCTCTAGAAATAGAGTGCTGGAGAGAGAGAAAGTAGTCAGTTGCTCTCACTGCATATGTCACTTGGGATTATGATTATACCCATTGCTAAAAGGCAGTTGAATAATCAAATGTTGTTTTGCAGGAAGCAGGAAAAAAATTCCATCTATCGTACTGTACAGGCAGACATGAACTGTATAATTCTGGTAATGAGCACTGGAAGTATGAGCTATGTTTTAAGCCATTCGAGTTATATTTTAAGCCTCCCTTCCCCCACTGTGTTTAAAGAGAAGGGAAAATTATTTTACGTAACAAATGCATTTAGTTGCTCTAAGAGTATATATCTCAGGCTTTAATGCTTTGGGGCTCTGTTAATGCTGTGTTGCTGTTTCAAAACTCCTCCATCACTGGCTGGGCTCCCTCAGCCCGGCACCCTGGCCGGTGCAGATTGCTGACAGAGATCCCTGCAGGGAATGGGTTTGAATCCCTTAAGATTTAGATTCATTTTTGCTTTTATATTTCTGATGCTCACTTATTTTTTTTACAAGGATCTGCTGAGACTGCAACGAAAAACAAACCTTCACAGCCATGAACACACGATCATAGTTACAGAATCACAGAATGGTTTGGGTTGGAAGGGACCTTCAAGATCATCCAGTTCCACCCCCCTGCTATGGGCAGGGACACCTCCCACCAGCCCAGGTTGCTCAAAGCCTCATCCAGCCTGGCCTTGAACCCCTCCAGGGATGGGGCATGCACAGCTTCTCTGGGCAACCTGGGCCAGTGTCTCACCACCGGAACACAGCAGTGAGGTGAGCACAGGCTGTCAGCATCACTGCTGGTGACACCCCTGTGCCTGCACAGCTGGGGCGTCCCCAGGGCTGAAGGCCACAGCAGGCACCAGGTTCCATAAAGGAGCTGCAGGGGTTTTCCCTCACGATAGGTTCAGTTCCCGTTCCACAGACAAACCTAACAGAACGGGGCCGATGGGTGCCGTGT
>NW_010142643.1:288-1859 GCF_000699245.1 Pterocles gutturalis | reverse complement strand
ACTGGGAGAGCTG
This sequence comes from Pterocles gutturalis, assembly GCF_000699245.1. NCBI lineage: Eukaryota > Metazoa > Chordata > Aves > Pterocliformes > Pteroclidae > Pterocles > Pterocles gutturalis. The sequence continues at coordinate 1,846 of NW_010142643.1, read as the reverse complement.
GGATTTCATAGCTGGGAGAGCCATCGTGCTTTTCTGGACATCCTTGGCTCGACAGGGTGCGGGATGCACGTTAGAGGAAGAAATCCATCGTCTGAACTGAATAAGGTGTTAACGAAACTTTCCTGCCTTTAACCTGCTCTGTGTGTTGTGGGTTTTTTCCCACAGAATTTTGGTAAAGTGACTTTTATTTTACAGCTTGAGTGTGAAGTTATTCCCAGACTGCACAAACTGCAATTTTTAATCTTAACGATAGATTTAGTGACCACTGAAGTGTAAAATAAACTACTGTGGGCTAATCAATCAAATCTGCATAGTTCAGAGAAAGCACCTGTGTGAGGCTTTTATATCAGAATGCCGGTAATGGTAATAGATGTTTATTAGCAACCATAAAGCTGTTTGAATTTAATATCTCTCTAAATAACACCAACAGCATTAAAACAAATCTCTAAAGCAAATGCAACTGCGCCATAAACAGCCCACAATGTAGGGTTTAAGAGCCATTACAAGAATCCTGCGAGATTCATGGTTTGTTCTGTGGCTTTGGACACAGAGTGAGAAAACCCCGTGGTTATTGTGTAGAGCCCCCAGAATACAGCATTGCCCGGGCATTAATGGATTGAGAGATTCTGTATTTTAGCACAGAACGTACCCAGCTGTCCCGTTAACCCGGACAGTGCTCACGATTCAGCTGAGACATCTCCACGAATCAGGCTGTAAATCGTGCGCCATCGGCTTTGAACCCCAGAACCTGCTCCTGCGGGGTGCTGATGTCTCTGGGGCTGTTTAGAAATGCCAAAGAGGATGCAAGTACTCCAAACCTGCTAGGTTACTAATCCTTCATATAGAAGTGAATAGGATGTACCTCATGACCAGTTTTTCGGGTTTTCTTGGCGCTTCTGTATCTGTAGAAAACATACATATGGTTATAAGAAAATCACAGAACAGCAAAGCCATCAGTAACCCATCCAGCCCGTGTTGATGCACTTTTGAGGATTTAAAAAATATTCATGTTTTTGAGAATTAAAAAACAGGTCAGGCTTTCTTCTGCTTAATCAGGGGGTCTCCTTTGGTCCCTCACTTCACTGTAATTTTTAAAGCATCCTTGGAGGTGGCTGCAAGCTGGAAAATTCTCAGACCGGCTGCTTTTAAATCCTGCTCTGCTGCTGCTTGCTGTTCAGCTGGGGCCCTGTGCAGCAGAGCCCACAGCAGGGTGCGAGAGCTCCCGGGGCAGGAGGGGCGGCAAAGTTCTTCTTTATAGAATCCGAGGGGTTTGGGTCGGAAGGGACCCTGAAGGTCAGCTGGTCCATTTCTGTCCGTGCTTCCCATCAGATCAATATTCTGAATTTTATCTGGGCCCATTTTTTAAAACTTACCGAAATGCAATTTTTTTTTTTTTTTTTTTCCCTGAAAAGACAATTTTGACCAAGTGAGGCTACTTGTGGACGAGGCTCTGTGGTGCTCTGAAAACAAATGAGCCAACCCAGGAGTTCTGTGCTTGGCTCCTGTGTTAAAGGATGGAGGGTAACAGGGACGCCTTCTGCCCGGACAGCGGCTGGAT
>NW_010142643.1:0-268 GCF_000699245.1 Pterocles gutturalis | reverse complement strand
TGTGCAAAGCTCTTCTCCTCGCACGGTGAAGACAGCTGCTGCTCTCCCGGACGTTTATGGGATCTGGGAGCAAATAAAACGTTGTTTTGCGATACTGACGTAGTCTGAGGTCGGGGCCCCCGAGAGCAGTTGCTTTTTTTGGGTAAATGTGGTCAGATCAAAGCGATTGAAAAGAACAAGACATTCAGATGCCAGGAGGTCACGGACACGTTGGAGAATAAGGGGCGGCAGTGTTTGGCCCACGGCGCTGGCGGTGGCTCTGGGCGGC
>NW_010142642.1:4124-4690 GCF_000699245.1 Pterocles gutturalis | reverse complement strand
TGGCATAGATTCCAGGAGGATTTGCTCCGCGATCTTGCCGGGCACAGAAGTGAGACCTGTCTGACCGGCCTGTAGTTCCCTGGGTCTTTCTTTTTTGCTTTCTTAAAAATGGGGGTTGTATTTCCCCTTTTCCAGACAGTAGGAGCCTCACAGGACTGCCATGACTTCTCAAATATGATAGATAGTGGTTTGGCAACTTCATTCACCAGTTCCCTCAGGACCTGCGGATGTATGTCACCAGATCCCATGGACTTGTGCACCTTCAGGTTCTTTAGATGGTCTCCAACCTGCTCTTCTCCTACTGGGGATGGTTCTTCATTCTCCCAGTCACTGCCTTTGCCTTCCACAACTGGGGTGGTATGGCTTGCGCTCTCTTCCTCTGCTTGCCCTGATGCACGGACAAAGACAGGGTAGAGAAGCCGGGAAAAATGAAGATTAACTGTGCAAATGGAGGGGACCAATCCTCCGTAATAGTCCCTTCTTCCTTAAGTATTTTGCAATCCTTGCTCTAAAAGAATGCTGTACCAGGGAAGACGAAGGAGAGCAGAGGCTAAACCTGTCAGCAG
>NW_010142642.1:0-4093 GCF_000699245.1 Pterocles gutturalis | reverse complement strand
GAGCTTTGGCAAGAGGTCTGTTTATCATCGTCTTTTGGTAATTTTGCGTTGGCAAGAGGTACTGTATTAACAAGCCCAGGAGACTGAAAGTCTTTCCTACCCATAGGACAGACACTGGCATTCGTTCACTCTGTTTGGAAATCAATCTATGTGGAAGGAGAACAACAGACCCCAGATTTATGCTGGTCTTGGTGTGCATGGTGCTACTAAGGACCACCAACACTTGGCTAATTACCAAATTACCACTTGAAAAAAAAAGCAAAAAACACTGTTGGCTTTTTCAAGTGAGAGTTGCCAAGTGATGAACAAACAGAACTCGAGTTAAGAAAATGAGATATTCACAATAATCATAGGCAGAGCTCAATCAGGGGTTTTACTTCTTAAGGAAATATGGGACAGTCCTGGCTGGGAGGGGAAAGGAAAAGGAAAAAAAAAAAAAAAAAAAAAAAAAAAAGAAAAAAAGGGATGCACAGCCAAAGGCAGTGCTGTTGCAATTATTATTACGCGTCATCAAAACAAGATGATTCAAACTGAAAATATGAAATTAATTAGCTGATTTAAATCCTAAAGACTTACTTAATCACCTCCACCTCTCAAACATCAACGTGGAACAGGAGACCGGGTGTTCTGCAGCTTGCTCCCCTCCCCTTGCCTACAAAAGCTTTGCACTGCTTTGGCTGAAGGTGAAGCAGCGCTGGTGGGGATCACTGCCCGATCACAACGTCCCACACATCTCACCAGCTGCCCAAACCCAACTGCCTCCATGACGAACTGTGCCAGGCTCCTGGGTGGCTGTGGATGGGTGAAGGAGCCAACTTTCAGCATCCTCCCTCCCTGTCATGAATGCATACCTCCTTCTGCACATATGCCCTGCTGGTCTGGTAGGTATCCAACTTGCGTCATATCTGAATTCTTTACTACTCAGTATTTCATAGAATCATAGAATCATAGAATGGGTTGGGTTGGACAGTACCCTAAAGCTCATCCAGTGCCACCCCCTGCCATGGGCAGGGACACCTCCCACTAGCCCAGGTTGCCCAAAGCCTCATCCAGCCTGGCCTTGAACCCCTCCAGGGATGGGGCATCCACAGCTTCTCTGGATTTCTTCTAGAGTCTGAGCCTAAGCCTCTAAGGGTGGACGCTGCAAAAATCTGTGGTAAACCAACATATAACCAGTGTAAGAGAAAGAAAGTTTGCATCAGATGACCACAATCAATCACTTGAAATCTTTACATGAAGGTTACATATGTTTATAAAGCTGCACTAGGTCTCAAACACAAGTTCAACATTCGATACAGGAACTATCAACGGTTCGTAGCAGACACTATACAAGAGATGGAAGACCAAGATCTGCAAAAGAGTGCTCAGGCATTGGAACAGGCTGCCCAGGGACGTGGTGGAGTCACCATCCCTGGAGGGGGTCAGGAAACGTGTGGATGTGGTGCTTGGGGACATGGGTTAGTGGGTTGGGTGGGGTTGGGTTGACGGTTGGACTTGATGATCCTTGAGGGCTTTTCCAACCTTCATGATTCTGTGATTCTACGATTCTATGATCCTATGAATGCACATGATCTGACTCTAGAATGCATGCAATAAGCAGTCAATTAGCATATTTGTTTCATAATCACTGTAAAAGCCAAGAATTTTCCAGCCTGCCATGACAGAGGATTTTGCAGCGCTTTTATTCACCTAAACTCTCATCGAGGTTTCTAATGAATATACCCAGCCCAGGAGGCCAAAACCAGGAATGTTTTCACAGCAGCCACAAAGAAAAGGGCTGAAAGGCCACAGCAAGTCAACAATTAACACTTCTCATAGATTTCCGGACTTTTCCTTCCCAAACTAAAGAGTGGAAAGAGATTCAATGAGGTCTGAAGGAGCTTAACGCTTGTGAGTTCGTATCGGTGAAAAAGAATTGCTAAATCTCCAGCCTAGGATTCAGGCTGGCCAGACAATCCAGCTTTGCTTTCTTGTTTTCCATCCAAGGGGGGATAAGGTCAGTTTGGGGATTGAATGGCACAGCAGAAACAAAAAGCAGAGCAGTCATTCACTTCTTCCTTAAAATAACAGGGTATGCTGACATTAAAAAACCAACTGAAAAAGCCTCGGAGGTCTCTCGGAAATGTTGAAAAGGGAAAAGCTTACTCTGAAGCAGCTAAGCAAATATTGGAACATTTCTATTCACTTCAAATTGATTTCTCCTGCGGGTAAGGTCAAGGACATGTGGAGCCACTTGAGCAACCAGGGCTTCAGTTTAGAAAATAATAAAAAAAAAAATCCAGGCTTTTTGTTTAAAATATAAACAGTGTGATACTCACACAAATCCACTACGAGACGATGCTCTCGGTATCTAAGAGTGACGCTGGATTTCCAATCACAACCACCAATATTTTTGATAAAAACAATATGAAAAAAGTGAACACGTTCACTTATTGAAGGATATCACGCAACGTTAAAACTCAGGAGGGCATCCAGCGATGATACGATCAGTCCAATTCACTCATCTGTCACTCATTTGCTTTGGCTTGAAGGATGCCGGAGACTCCACACCGAGCGCCACAATGCCTTTCGACACAGCAGCGATAAAAACCTTATTTTCTATTAATCAGCGTCCCTTTGATGCTATGACTCCCGTGCTGACAAAAAAAATGTCTGAAAGTTTCAATTTGCCACAAAATGGCTTAATTCCACGTTAATCCCTATCATAAGAAATCAGTTGGGCAATTTAAGCGATTCAGTGAATTTCTGGGCTTTAAATTTCATCTGCAGTCAACAGGATATCCCAAATTTTCCACCCGTGCTGCCACCACAGTTCGGACTGTCTCTACAAAATCTATTTAATTGTCAGCTTGCATGAGCTTTCTGCATTTTTAATATTATTTCAGTAGCATTATAGGTACAAAGGCAAAAGTTTAATTGAAGACACTATGTACCAACTTTGGGTAAGAATCTTCTCCAAAAGACACTGAAATGAAACTTGAACATCCACCTACGTCTTCGCGTCATAAATAACGTAACAGAACAAGACACCAAACCATCCACTCGCTGCTGCCAAACCCAACACCAAATCAAGCACTTGTGTATGTCCAAATAGATGGTCAGGGAGGTATTACCTATGACCGATAATTTAATTATTCTTAGAATTCGGTGCTGCCCCTGTTTTACACAACACTTAGGTCTAGGCAAGGTTTTAAGCACCCAGAGATGTCTGTAGCCTCGTGACTCTTCATGATGAACTCTACAGAGCAAAGTCTTTTGTATATTCTGCAAAGATCCGACAATGATTACATGATGCACCCCAATTATTTTTGAATTTTGAAAATGAAAAAAAAAAAATCAAGGCTTTGATTTGCAACCAATTTTTGACACATGTATTTTCATGCTGATAAGCATCATCTCAGTACGTAATAACCTTTTTGCCATCATTCTTCGCGCCTTAAATTAACTCCATCAATCCTACAACAGGTGCGCACCACCTACTCGAGAGAGTTCCTTCCTCCAAATCCTTTCTCTTCCCTGACAATGCCAAAATTGATATTACCTGCGATGAAAAACACAGCCTGGCAGGAGACTAATTTTGGTAAGATCCACTCTAGTTTTTAACAAATTCACAAGTTCGTGTTTACACACTTGGAAAATAAACTCAATATTCCCAGGCAGTGTTTTGTGAAATATTGGGTGGCATGGGTTTTTTTTGTTTAAAAAAATAAAAATTTTTAAAAATCCAACAGAAAATGAGTTTGTGGTTTCAGTTTAAAGATTAATTCCATTTTAAGAGACCATTCCAACAGCAAGGAAGAATGATGCCTGGACAGCTGGATGTGCATCCTCCGGAAGAACCGTCCTAAGATGCTCGACAATGTGACCGACACAAAAAAACCAGAGTGAGAGCACAGGGCAGGACCTAAGCGATGTTCGCATGGATTGCCAGGCAACACGGGGGAAAAAAAATGTCCTTGCTGGAAAGACGAGGAGGGCAAATTGTGAGAGTAATCCTGACCTCTACCATCTGGAGAGCCTGGGAATATCCACTTCATAAAGAATGAGCGTTACACAGCGAGACACTTCCCCAACGACCCCCCCTTTTTATTTC
>NW_010142641.1:0-267 GCF_000699245.1 Pterocles gutturalis | reverse complement strand
CCCCGCCTGCGTGCCGGTCCCCCTGCTCACAACTGCTCACACCGGTTCTGTTTCTCTCAGACGCCATGCCGGCCCTCAGGCCTCTCGTGAAACCTAAAATCGTCAAGAAGAGGACCAAGAAGTTCATCCGCCATCAGTCTGACCGCTATGTCAAAATCAAGGTAAATAGTCACTGGAAGTTAATTAGAAAATGAATTCTCAGGCAGTCAGACATGGTTGCCTTTAGGTTGATGGGGAATTGAAGCATCAAGGGTCAGTGTGAAAGCA
>NW_010142640.1:0-4136 GCF_000699245.1 Pterocles gutturalis | reverse complement strand
GGCTAACCCACCACATTCATATATCAGTAGATAACTGTGTTTTGGCAGTTGAAAACTGCCTCATTGACTACACTGACAGGATGTTTGGGCCGTCTTCAGGCACCTTAACATTGGTGATTTTTAAAATGCTCTGGCTGTTCTTGCTCAGGCTCTGGTCCAGATGGAAGGTAGTGTCCTGTGTCATATCAATATCAGACATGCTGGAGAGTCTCAAATGACACTACTCTTGGTTGGGCAACACAAATGATTCGCTATTGTCTTACCCACAGGCATCTATATTTAAATTAATGAATTTACATGCCTGAATGTGAAGCAAGATTCTGTCCTCATTACTGAACAATTCACCTGCTTTCTCAGGGGAAAAAAAAATATCTTTGAATTGTTTTCCGTTCTTGAAAGGACTGGTACAGGTATGGGAACATGCAGCCCAAGGTGTTTCGTGAGTGACAGCCTCTGAGAGGCAGCCTGGTACATGTTCTGACAAAAGCATTTTGATGTGTGTGGGGTAGGGTTAAGTCATACCAAATAGGAAGCCATGTCTTGGGACCACTTTTTGACAGAAGATTTGTTTCTGGCTGGGCAAAGTTGTTGAACATAGCTGCTTTTGCTGCAGTTCTGTACGTGGAGACACCCCTGTGAATTTTAAGCTTTGTTGCTGCTTCTGCTCTCGTTAATGATCTCTTGTACACCTGGCCATTACAAGAACTGTATGCCCATTATAAACAAAAAGAAGAGAAGTGCCGACCTGAATCAGTGTCTGTTCTTTGCATCCTCCTAGCAAAAAGAAAAAAAAATCAGCTTTCTTAGCCCTCTGAGTATAGAGAAGCTGAGCAATACTCCTTGTTTTCTGCTGTTTGCTCCTTGCTCAGCTCTGTCAGGATTTTAGTGTAATTTACATTGTTTTCTAAAATATTAATGTTTTCTGTTCCTCTTAGCCTTTCCAGAGTTCTTGCTTGTCTCAGCAGATGCAACAAAGATGTCTTTTGGCACATCATAGCTAAGCACCACAAAGTCTATTTAAAACCACTTTTTTTTTTTTTTTTTTTTTTTTTTAATATCCGGTTAATGTTCCAGGGTATCTGCTTCCTTTTCAAGTCTAAAAATGACTGATGAATCTTTCAAGTCATTCATATAAAGGCTGTAGCTATGAAAAAACAACAAAAAAGGAGGAATCTTTTGTTTTTTAAAAGACATTTACCTTAAAGGGCAGCATTCTCCATATTTTGCTGCAGCAGCAGCTGCTTACAGTATGACTGGAGCATCCCACCTAGGCAGTACTGGAGTTTTTCCAGGTGCACAGAATTGTAGGCAACAGAGTACAAAGTACAGCACAGGCTTACTCAGGCTGGGCTGGGGATAGGCAGTCACATCTGGTCCAGGAAGATAAGTGCAGTGGAAAATTGGCTTGTTTGGCTAACTAGATCACCTCATCTGATTCTGTTTGCTCAGGAAGTAATCCTTATAGGATATGTTGGATATTTTCAGTTTGGGTTGGTGTTTGTTTTTTTTTTTTTTTTCTCCATCTTGGAGAAAAGCTCAAGGAGACAGAAGGAGAGGGAGAAAATGGCTCATCTGCCGGTTTGTTGGAAGGAAGAAGCTGAAAAAAATAAACTGGAGCCAAAATAAGAATAGGAAGCTTTTGCACTTACCAAGGAGTCGTTTATTCACACTTTCACTAGTGGTGCTAAATGGCTATCTTTGCCTACCTCCAGATAAAGGATGTTCAACTCATTCTCATTGCAAGCCTTGCTTGTCAGCAACTAGCAAATTTCCCAGGGCAGGCACTGATCTGGTGAGTTGTTCTTCCCACGTGAATTTCACCAAGAATTAAAGGCTCTCTGCCAGGGAAGTCTGCACTCACCTACCTATGGCTGGAGAAGAAGGGAACTTCAAGCCAGCTGAGACTCTCTCCTGTGTTCGTTTTGGTGAAATACCTTGTAGTTTTGAGCTAGACATTGAAAATTACAGTGTTCTTTTTATTCCTTACCCTTCTCTACTTTTTTTTTTTCCCTGTTAATAATTACTGTCTGTCTCATATATGATTCTGTTTCTTCTTCATTGTGCTTGGAGTATCGATAGGTTCTTCATGGAAAGAAACATAGGTCTCATCTCTTCCATAGATTGCAGTCTTCCAGAGCTAAGACATATTAGTAGGTCTATAGTCCTGGTGAGCATGAGCACCAAGATGATAGTGCATGACCACAATGTCTCACATGGGTTGATTGAAATGAGTTGGTTGGAGAAATTCAAGGATCTTCTGACGACCAGAGTGGTTGAAGATTTGATTACTGTTCTCACTTCAGTAAAGGTCACTTATTAGAGGGATAATACCTTGGATTTAGTTTAACTCATAAAGCTGAATTCCATAATTCCTGGGCAAACTCCTTAATTTCTGAACAACAGTGAAGAGGTTATGAGCTGTTGTTAAGAATTTATGTGCATATAGCGAAGGAGCTAAACTTTTGAAGTTTGGTTTTAGTGTTGTTTTTTAGATCCTAAATATCTTTAAAAAATCTGTCTTTGTGCATCTGGCAGAAGACATTAGCTCTTTAAACATAAAATTATGTTCTTTTGTGAATACAGATATGATGGGGGAAGTCCTGCTGGGCATCTCTCTAAAAGGCACTTTGTCTGAAGTAGCTATTATTAGTATTTTTAATATGGATTTAAAAAAAAAACAGAGATTCACGCACTTAATAAATGTTTTCCCATTTCCACAGCACTTGGTTTCTACCTGATGTGACCTGATTAAAACTACTCTTCATACAGGATCAGCAACGAGTCAAGTACACCCTTCCAGAACACCAAATGGATGACTCTGTTACCCCATGATTATTCGCAAATTGGTGACCTTAATTTGGTGACCTAGTGTCACTGTAAATTAATCATGGTAGCAAAGTGATATATGGGGAGTGTAATAACCACAAGCAACCTTGGTGTAATGCCGCTCTCAGGGGAAAGCCTAGCTTTCATTTTCTGTGATCTCAGATTTGTAACTCCTTTGCCCTGTAAAAGCAGCATTGAAAGGTGATGTGTAAAATGAAACATGAGGTGCAATGTCTATGTGGCAGTTCAGTTTCTAAGTCTTTATATCGCCACAGGATCTGATCAAAAACCATCAACAATCTCCTCTCCCAACAGTAGTCAACACCATGATGTCTTCTTAGTTATAGTATTAATGTCTAGTAAAAGAGGAGGTGGCTAAATTTCCTCTTTTTCTATCATAAGCTGCTGTAATATTCTCTGGAATTCAAAATGCAACTCTTCATATAGCACAGGGGTGCTTATGACAGGTGGCACAGTGAACACAAATATATATATGCATATTGGCCGGATTTTGCCACCCTTGTTCTTGTGAACTGGCCTTTTATATCAGATATAGAATCATAGAATCATAGAATGGTTAGGGTTGGAAAGGACCTTAAAGATATGTGAATGAATAAAGATACATGAATCAGTATGATCAAGGAAACATTTATGGTTTTCCTTTATGCTTCAGTAAATATCTTTGTTCACCAGCCAAGGGTGATTTTGCCTCTAAAGCTAGTTATTTTCAATAATATTTTCAATATTATTTCAATTACAGGCCATGGGACATTCTATGGTATCTCTCTGATCTATTGCTGTTTCCTTCACCAGATGCATTTATTGAATTCTGTTATTAAGTCTATGACTGTACATTTCCTTTGTGAATGGATATGAAACAGAAACTGGACAGAGGAGCAGCGGTTGGTCTGGCTGAGACCATATTTTCAGGTGATGCTTTGAAGCTGTGATTCCACATCCAGTGAAATGTCTGAGTTAAATTAATCAAGGAGATTATCCTCAGAGGATAGCTTTTCTCAATGGCTCCAGAACACTAATCTCAGAAGGCATAATGAAAATAACCAGGCTTCTCATAAGATAAATACTGCAAAAGGAGACTGAAAAACTACATGCACAAAGCGTACCTATATAACTCCCAGCAAATGTGGAAGTTGTGCCAGAAGACAGCTCAAAAGTATTGGCCAGACATGGTACAAACACTAGCGTTGGTCATGGAAACCAGGAGGGATATTAGCAGGTTTGTTTGACTGCTGTTTTGTAGAAAGAGTAGCATATATCTCTTATTAATCACAGAATCACAGAATCACAGA
>NW_010142639.1:654-879 GCF_000699245.1 Pterocles gutturalis | reverse complement strand
GTGGGGTGACAGTGACACCCTATGGGGGGTTGGTGGCATCTCATGGGGGGTTGGTGGCACCCTATGGGGCAGGTGACACCCTGTGGGGTGACAGTGACACCCTATGGGGTGATGGTGACACCCTATGGGGTGATGGTGGCACCCTGTGGAGCAGGTGACAGTGACACCCTATGGGGTGATGGTGACACCCTGTGGAGCAGGTGACACCCTGTGGGGTGGCAGTGA
>NW_010142639.1:0-441 GCF_000699245.1 Pterocles gutturalis | reverse complement strand
GTGGCTCGCTGTCGGGGGGGTGACAGTGACACCCTATGGGGTGATGGTGACACCCTGTGGAGCAGGTGACACCCTGTGGGGTGACAGTGACACCCTATGGGGTGATGGTGGCACCCTATGGGGCAGGTGACATCCTGGGGGGCAGGTGACAGCCTATGGGGTGATGGTGACACCCTATGGGGTGATGGTGACACCCTATGGGGCAGGTGGCACCCTGTGGGGTGATGGGGGCACCCTATGGGGGGTTGGTGGCACCTATGGGGCAGGAGGTGGGTAGGTGACACCCTATGGGGGGTTGGTGGCACCTCATGGAGGGTTGGTGACACTCTATGGGGTGGGGGATGGGTTGGTGGCAACCCATGGGGACAGGTTGGGACCCTATGGGGTGACAGTGGCACTCTATGGGGTGACAGTGACAATCTATGGGGCTGGGGGGTGACA
>NW_010142638.1:0-5831 GCF_000699245.1 Pterocles gutturalis | reverse complement strand
CGAGCCAAGGGCTAACCCACCACAGCTAGACCTTCCTTCAAACCTCCTTCTCTCTGGCTTAGTATCAGTGTCAGTGGCATGATCTGGACTTGCCAGCTTGCTGCGTCCCAGAGCATCTGATCTTTTCTTTTGATCCCACAGAGAACTGGGCTTCTGGCCAGCTAAGAAGAGCAATCCAGTTAGGCAGTCCTCCAGCCAAGCTCCCCTTGGGTGTGCTAGTTTGGACATTGATACTGCCCTGACGCTAAACTTCCCTCTTCAGCATGAATTGTTCACTACTTGCACTCCATCAGGGATTTCTTATGTCATGAAAGAGCAGAGATTCTGCCTGAACTGAACACACTGAGCAGGACTGACTGCTTTCTGTGGATAAAGTTGCTGATCTGTGTATATGTGTGTGCTTGTATCTGCAGGACATAGATGTCTCAGTGTTTGCCTCTCAATGGTGTCTCTGTTCTGCAACCATCTGTGTATAAAGCTGCTATTCTCTCACGAACAATGACTCATACAGGAAAGTCTCTAAGAATTAGGCAAGAATAATGTCATCCTGAGTAGCACTGAAGATGAGGATTCAATCCCATAAACTCTTAGGAAAGTCAGCATTGGTTTTCCCTGGACAGCTTTAATCTTTAAAATCTGCTGTTGCTGACACACATTTACAAACAACAGGTTGTCAGTAAACTGTCTCTGCAAACAGGCGCTGCAAGTCCACCACTTGCTTCTGACGAAGACCCAGCACAGCTCTGCTCACTGTGGCCAACCTTTTCCTCATGCCATCTTCCAGTGAGGATCCACCTAGTGACTCTTCCACCTCCCACATTCTTCTCAGCCCACACAGATAACTCTCTCGAGGCCTTTCCCTTATATTTACAGGCTACTCTGCACCCCTTCCAAATGCAGTGGGTGAGCGGGAAAAAGCAGGGTCACTGTTCCCAGCGCCCTGCAAGCTACACCTGCCCAAACGACTCTGAAGTTGGCCATAGGGACTATCTGGGGCAGTGATCCATATTGGTATCAAAAAGTCATGACTATCTTCACTTCATGTGTCTAGCAAGGTTTGGTTATTAGGAAATAGCTGCAAGAAAGGAAATATCTGGAAGACTTTATCAGGAAGTCTCCTGTGACCAGAATGAGTGCAGAAAGAAGAGTTTCTGAAAATCAAGTGAGATGCTCTGGCTAGTGGGGAATGTTCTGCTTTGTGGCACCTTGTCCAGAAAAGATTACAGTGTTATGTTCTCCACTGCCCCAGACAGGTAACAGTCTCTGGGGACACAGGTTAAGATGATGAAGAAAGTGTGAAACAAATGGTGACATATCCTAATCATGTAATTGTAAGGCAACTCCAGATATGTAGACCATACCCAGAAAGCGTGCACACAGTAAATACAATTTTTCAATTGGATTAGAATTTTCATTAGAAATTTTATTCTCAGATTTTAAAATTTCTCTAGGATGCTAGGTGATAAGCAAGGGCCAGAGGCATGAAAGGAAACGTGCTCCTGTGAGTGTGAGTGAAGCTGGGTGGCTGGAGTTGGACAGAATGTTAAAATCGACAGATAAAATCAGAATCACAGAATCAGAGAGTGGGTGAGGTTGGAAGGGAACCGTGGAGGTGATCTGGTCCAAAGCTCTGGCACAAGCAGGGCAGGTTGTCCAGGACTATGTCCAGACAGCTTTTGAGTATCTCCAAGGGCAGAAATTACAAATCTATGCTGCAAAAATGTCATGGGAAAAAGAGGTTGGCACTTTATCCCTGGGATTTCTACTTTGAGGACTCATGGGGTGAAAGAGGTGATTTGATGGCTCTCCTGGATGGCACCTGAGACAGAGGCCTCATTCCCATCCTCTCCTTTCCCACCACCACCCTTCCTGCTAGCTGCATGGTGGTGACCTCCCCATGGCCGGTACCAGTTCTGTGTTCCTCAGCCTTTTCAGTGAATTGATCAATCTTCAAGCAGCATAAAGCAACTTTCTTCCTGCTGGATTAGGGTGTTCAACTGAATCCGTGAAAAACGTAGATCAGAAAGGATATCAGAGGTCTTCAGTCCAATTTCCTACTCAAAGCAGGGCTAACATCAAAGCTGGATGAAGTTGCTCAGGGCCTTGTCCACATGTATCCTGGAAATCCCGGAAGATCCTCTCTAGGCAGCCTGTCCCAGGGCTGCACCATTTTCACGGTAAAGAATTTTCCTGGTTTGCAACATGAAACCATTGCCTCTTGTCCTTTCACTGTGCCCTTGCAGGGACAGCTTGGATGCGTCTCTGTTCACAACCCCCTGTTCAGCAGCGTGGTCTGCAATTAGATCCCCCCCACGCCTTCTCTTCTCCAGGCCAGACAAACCTCATTCCCTTTGCATCTCCTCATGTGCTACGTGCTCCGGCTGACCAGGACCAGGGGCTTTTGTTGGATCCTCTCCGGTATGTCAACAGCTCCCATAGAATGGGGGGGAGGAGGTGTCCCAAAGACTGGACACCGCAATGCAGATGCCACCTCACCAGTGCCAAGCCGAAGGGAATAACCACATCCCTCCACCTGCTGGCTACTTACTGGCTGCTTGCTAACACAATCCCATGGCCGGTTCGTGTTCATACTGCAGGGACGCTCTGCTGACACAGGTGCAACTTGTTTTCCCCCAGAATCCCAAGGCCTCTTCTCCAGGGCAGCACCCCAGCAGTCAATCCCCAGTCTGCGCTGATGCATGGAGTTGTTTTGTCCCAGGTTGAAAATATAAAGAGGATTTATTATTTCATAGAATTAGAACAAATGTCTGAGGTGAATTAGACCAAATTTATCATGTGATTAAAAGGGGTCAGACCCTGAGTCCTCTTGTGCTTTGTCTGCTAATACAAGGAGCAATGGTGGCACATGAAAGCCCAGTTTCATACCTGAGAAATCTCAGTTTTTTCCAAAAAGTTTTTAGAGCTATACAAGGTTTGATGTCAGTCACAGACATAAGCAAAGGGGCTGTAACTCCCAGCACAGTTTACCCTTTTCCTAGAAAAGGCTCTGCAGGCTTGAAAGTTAATCTTGTAGGCCACTGGAATGAATCCCACTTCCATCCGTTCCCCCAGGACCTCAGAGGAGGAGGAGGCACCATGCCTAGAAGGGATGAGCTTTGTGTGTGCATGGTGTGTTTTTAAATCAGCATTTTAATCCTCCTTCTGACTTCACAGATAGGCTAAATAGTAAGAGTTACTCTTAGTATACGCTGAGGTCTGACACAGCTCCTGTTCTCTCAATAAGCTTATTTGTTACTGTTCTAAAATAAAGAGTTTGTCCTTTTTTATTTCCTAAGTATATCTCATGCTGCCTCTGATTCAACTAAACAAAAAATAGTCCCTTTCTTGTTCTTAAACAAATAAATACAGTTTATTTTGAAAACCTAGCAGTTATTCTATTGCAATTTCCTTCCAGCTTTCTGTTTTGGGTTTGGTTTTCTTTTGTCCATTCAGTCCCTCTCCTATTTTCCAGAAACCATCACTTCTCTTCAGAGTGCTGATACGTACCGGCATATCTTATAAATTTAGTGGCAAGAACTAAGCACAGAGGTACAGAAATACAAAAACCTCTGAGCTGGGAATCGTCTAGAGTTGCCCACTGGAACTGCTCGGCACAGATCTGCGTTCAAGTTCTTGCCGGTCTCTGGAGGCTCAATGCCTCTCTCCTGTCTTCTTAGTCTCTCTCTGTGTGGAGGCACTTAGCTGGACAGTGAGCAGTTTTTGAAGATAATATGACATGGATGCTTGCTGTCATTTTCACATTTATAGCTAAGTCAAAGGTGTGGTCTGCTTTTTTTTTTTTTTTTTTTTTTTTTTTTTTTTTTTTTTTTTTTTTTTTTTCTTCCATTAGCCTAAGAGCAATTCAAGCCTTTGGCCTCAGCATTGTTCAAACTGTCAGCTTGGGCAGGGCACTCTGCCCCTGTGCAGAGGTGGCAAGGAGCACAGATTTGGACTGAACCTTTAACCTGTGCCTCGTCTCTTCTCCCTCTCTCCCAGAGTTGTCCTGAATGAGAAAGGTGATGTGTCCTGCAGTCACAAAAGGAAGCCAGCAATACTAATGTATGGCCTAAACACCTAACAGACTGATTTCCCAAAATACTCCAGCAGGGAGATGGATGATCACACAAAATGATCCTTCCTACTGCTGGCCAGCATGACAAGAATAAGCCAGTGCTGGCTGATGCACATGCATCTGGTCATTCTATTACCTCTCTCTTGCTGGTGTACTGGGAGAAGCAAAGGACTCAGGGGGCTCTATAGATCTCATGACAACTACAAAGCAGGCTTCTGAGAGTGCAAAGAAATTTTCAGACAAAGGCTTTCCTTCCAGCTTTATAAATATGTTTGCATATTTAAAAATAGCCTTTAAAATAGCCTTAAAAACCACTCCTGCAGGACAAAACTCCCATGCAGGAGCTGTTTCTCATTCTTTCTATTTTTCTTCCTTTATGTACAAATAAAAGTATTGAGAATGGCTTTGTGCTTAACAAAAGGATAAACCCTGCTAATCTACTGATTTGTCCACTAGCATTGTGCTTATTGCACCGCTTTTTGGCTGGAGCAGACACCTTCCTAATGTGCATAGCTGTGCAATGAAAACCCAGCCATGTCATGTGAGAGTGTGGGCAGGACCTGCCAGTTTGGGGGGGTTGGACATGACGACAGTTCACGTTACAGACTGCTGTGTGTGTGACTGGGCTGTCCACATGTCAGCAGAAAATGCCGTGCTGACAAACGTGCAAGCTAGAGTCAATGATGGCAGGTAGCCATGGAGCAGAGGAAAAGAAACAAACAGATGATTTTGATCAGCTTGACCGGCAGTGATGGCAGATCACCACCTGACAGGGCATAAGCACACAAAACATCAGAGAGCGATGACTGGCATGAAAGCCCCTGAACGTGAACAGGAGGATGAACAGTCAGGAGGCATGTGGGTTACAGCTGGCAGTGACGACAGGTATGAAACACTGGAGAAGGATGACAGAAACCCAAATGGAACACAATGGGTGAGAACAATTGATGCAGATGAATACACAAGAGGAGGAAGGAAGGAATGGACGGAAGAAGCATCAAGGGGACGTTGAGCAGCCACTGAGTCCTGAATGTAAGCGGGAGGGGGCAGGAACTGTGATAGGGGTGTCCAGCTGAGGTGTGGTGATGCCACTTGTGCCAGAAGACAAAAATGAGACCGAGGAGAACAGACAGAGCCACTGGCTGCCACTTAGACACAACTGCCTGTCTGGACAGGCTGAGAGAGTTGGGGGTGTGCAGCCTGGAGAAGGCTCCAGAGAGACCCTCCAGCACCTCCCAGTGCTGAAAGGGGGCTACAGGAGAGCTGGGGGGGACGACACTTTTTACAAGGGCATGCAGTGACAGGACAAGGGGTAATGGATCTGAATTGGAAGGGAGCAGATTTAGACTAGATCTGAGGAAGAAATGTTTTCCTGTGCGGGGGGTGAGGCCGTGGCCCAGGGTGCCCAGAGAAGCTGTGGATGCCCCATCCCTGGAGGGGTTCAAGGCCAGGCTGGATGAGGCTTTGGGCAACCTGGGCTGCTGGGAGGTGTCCCTGCCCATGGGTCTTTAAGATCCTTTCCAACCCAAACCATTCCATGACTGTGTGATTTCATGACACGAGCACCCAGCAAAGTTCGGCTCCTACAGACAGCGAGCATCCAGACATTTTGAAATTAAAAAATCTGAAGCTGTTAATGAGCTCCCGAACACTTTCACCTTTCAAAAACAGTCTCTTTTCTCACTTAGACCATGACGAGCAGCTCAGCAAAGCCCTGCGCAGGGCAAGGCGGCCAGAGCACCGCCCCCTGTGGATACCG
>NW_010142637.1:0-23508 GCF_000699245.1 Pterocles gutturalis | reverse complement strand
GCCTGGCCGCAGCCTGGGCACTGCGGGGGGAGCGCGGGTCTGGGGGTGCCGCGCTCTGCTCTGTTCTCGGAGCCTCCCTGAGCAAGGGCTGAGGCACGTCTCTGGCATGCTCCTTCCTGTAGCCTAAGCAGCGGTTAATTCCTCGTTTTGCCTGGAGTGCTTATGGAATAAGCCACAGAAACGTTCACATTTGGGAGCGCGCGGTCCCCCGCAGTGGTCTGCCTTCCAGTGACGGGAGCTGTGCGGTGGGAATGTTAAAACACAGACAGAACGTGGTAACATAAAAAAACCCCTTTTTTTGTGGAGCACTGAAAACTCACCCTATTGGCTTGGCAGAGCTTTGGGAAATCAAGTGATGGGAGATTTGGAATTTTGATTCTTAAGAAGGAGCATATAATGTATAACACTTACTTCTTGCTAAGAGTAAAATTATAAGGCTTTTTTTAAGCACAAGAAAAGGCTAATCTGGAACTCAGCTGGTGCACCCTTAAGGATGCTCTCATCATTTTAGCTTGTACTGGAAAACTGACTCGGGCCAAGCTGAACAAAGGTAAGTGTACACCTGGGGGGTGTTTGCAGCCAGTGACCTCCCTGTGGTATGCAGCTTCATCTCCTGTTGCCTGAGGCCACGCATTTGGGAAAAATGCTGAATGTGTAAGAAACTTGAATGGTTCTGCTACTGCATTGATACTTTGAGCAGAGTTTGTTTTAGTTTGTTGTGGGTTTCTTTTGTTTAAGTAAATTATGAACATCTATTTCAGAGGAAGCCATCTATTTCAGGGGAAGATGTGATCAGTTTTATGCAAACTGATAAAATTTTCTT
Source organism: Pterocles gutturalis (assembly GCF_000699245.1). Lineage (NCBI taxonomy): Eukaryota > Metazoa > Chordata > Aves > Pterocliformes > Pteroclidae > Pterocles > Pterocles gutturalis. The sequence continues at coordinate 22,685 of NW_010142637.1, read as the reverse complement.
CTTTTTTCTAGATATTAAACTGCTAAGACGGAACTGCAATGGCGAGTACAGCATCAGTTGCTTTCATAGTATCATTTTCTATACTACTGTGTGAAAGTTATAATCGTGGAGTGGAGACACCTACTGTTGTGCATACATCAGAGAGAACTTTTCCAGAAAAGGCACCTGGCATTAATATTGACTTGGCAGGATTAATACAGAAGTTTTACCTTCAAGAACTTTTTCATCGTTATGGAGAAAACAATTCTCTGTCAGTTGAAGGGTTTAGAAAACTGCTCCAGAACATAGGGATAGATAAAATGAAAAGGATTAAAATAGACCATGATCATGACCACAATCATCACCATCATAATCATGTATCATTGAGTAAAAACTCTGAGAAGACTGTTTGTCCAAACCATGAATCTGAGGCGAACTCAGACCACAGGAGCAGTCACTCAAAGGAACTTCATAAAGTAGAGAATGGAGAACATCAGCAGAACTTTGTACGCAGCAAGAACACCGTTAATGAAATAACGGCATCTGTCATCACAGCTCCCACAGATGGCCGTTCTGAATTACAGAATGTGCAACCTGGAGAAGCCAAGCCAGTTTCTCATTTAGGTCTGACCAGCTCTAATACCATTAATGTCACAGGTGACAGCAATGCAAGCTGGCTTGCTAACAGCAAAGCAAATGAATCTCATATTTCTCCGAAGGAGTCAGAAAGAGGAAGTTACCTGTATTCTAAATTGAAAAACCAAAATACCCAAGAGGTGAGACTGATTCTTTTGTATTCTTGTGAATCCAGATCCAGTGGGAATTTTTTATGGCTTATTTGTTATGTGCTTATCACTTAAATGGATCCAAGTTTTGTAGCGTAACAGTACTAATAGCAGAACACACAAACAACTTTCCTTGAAACTTAACATTTTGAAGGAATGTTATGTTCACAAGCTCAGAGCAAAATATATATGCAATGTAGTTATTTAAAATTTTTCCTAAAAATGAGTATGTATTTGTATTATATATAAAACCAAGTGTATATTTATACTTTATATGTTGTTTTTAAATATTACTGAAAATGAAAAACACTTTAAATTTAAAACTCATGTTCCTAGGCAAGTACATTAAAAGCTTTTAATACTTTGTAGGAAAACTCCATTTTCCTTATGTAAAATCAGTAAGAAAATGCTAGGTTCCCAAGGTGACTTTAAAATGAGTAATATTATTTTTCTAAAATGAAGTTGTTGCTGTGCATCACAACAGTTGTGGAAGTACGTGGTGGTTGTTGATCTCACCTATTACGTTTTCTGTGAACATGCAGGAAATAAAAAGTAATAATGTGTTCCCCTGAGATGGAACTAAGGGAATGCTGTCAGAATTTTAGATTAAGCTAACTGTATTATCGTTTTGCTTCGCATTTTAGATAAATGTAAGCTGACATTAAATTCTTGGTGAAAGAGAATGGAATGGTAAATTCTATGAAATTCTACTAATTTCTGTGGGTTCAACTTGCTTTTTTGTCTTGTTTTCTTAATAATGTGGTTTAAGTAAAAAATTGATTAAAATACTTATAAAGCTTCCTCACAAGTGTTGGATAATCCTATGGTAGGTAGCATAGAACTGCAGGGAAGTAACTGGCGCTTTCTTCCTTCAACCTCCTGCCTCCCCACCTTCTTTAAGATTGTATGTATAGACCAACTGTAAAAAAAGATTGCTGCAAAATGTTATCTATTACTTTAAAATAGTAAATAGTAGTGCTGGTAAAGTCTATAGCTGTGTTGTAGACAGTTTTCTTACAGAATCAGATCCTTCTCCATTAAAGGCTTTAAAAAGCAAGTCCCTCTCTGGGGTCTTAATGTCTGCAGCCCTGCCAGGTAATTCAGAGTGGGTGTTGTGTAGCGCGTGATCAAAGGTCCTGGATTCACAAGTTGTTACTGCGTTCTGCACAGTCAGAGCAGAAGTACTACTGTTATTTAAACCCAGCAAGACCGTAGGTCGTACAGTGGGAAACTCTTTACTGGAGGAAGCGCATGCAGAACATGTTCTGTACAAGACTTTCCATAGTAATCAGTTCTATAAAAAGGTATTTAACCTTGTTACTACTTCCTTATATGGCCTCTAAAACTGAGTGAAAAGCAGTAGGTTTTTTCAAATTGTACAGCAAAGCATCTGACCCCCTTTTGCTGAGAATGAGTGATAATTATGCATTGTCTGCCAGGACTCCCCAGCTAGCTTTCTGGTCCAGAAGTAGGGTGGATTCTTACTAAATTGTTTTGCTACCAGTTTTTAGTTACTGTTGATATAGCTGTTTTCATGTGGTGCTACTGCATTTCAGTTAAAATGGGATGTGCAGTCCTCTTGAGAGATATCATGGCATTTTGGTTCTAGGTCATCTTTAATACATGTGTCTTTCCACAGTGCTCCAGTGCATCAAAACTGATGCAGTCCCATGGAATAAGCACTCAAGTATTGTTGACTCCTACAGAATTTAGTTACCTCTGTCCAGCTCTTATTAATCAGATCGATGGCAAATACTGCATAGTCCATGCAACTAGTGAAAAAGCTGAAACTCCTCCAAAAGGTTACTCTGTGCAAATAGGTAGGTTGTGGTTTGTTTTTTTAATATGAAATAAAAGCTTACTGGAAACCCATTTATGTTGGTTATAAATTTCAGGAACGTATTTCAAAGTTGAAAGTTTGTAATTTTCTTTTGGCACTTCTCTTGACAGTATCTAGAGAGAAATCTTTGTGGTGTGCCATTTATTAAGATCTGATAAATCAGATCATTGGGAGTACTTGATAACAGGAATGTTAAGCAAGCGGAATCTCATACAGCAGTTGTTCATTCTTCTTACATTTTTCTTTTCTTTTTTTTTTTATCAGCTTGGATTGGTGGCTTTATATCCATCTCTGTCATCAGTTTTCTTTCCTTATTGGGTGTTATATTGGTACCTCTGATGAATCGTGTGTTTTTCAAATTTCTTCTAAGTTTTCTTGTGGCACTGGCTGTGGGGACTTTGAGCGGAGATGCTTTCTTACATCTCCTTCCACATGTAAGTATTAATTACTGTTTCATTCATTATCTCAAAGCCAAAAAACTAACACCTTGCTATACTTAGTGATAATTTTATACCTGCTAATTAATACCTATTTGGTGAGTAATTTCTCAACCTTATAAGTCAGATTATTTGATGGAAAGGTTTCCTGTTTGAAACAGTTTGTATTATTCATGTCACAGTCCTTACAGTGTGAGAATTTCACACCGTTATCCCTCAGTCTGTTTCCTGTTCTCAGTCATAAATGCTGCCAAATCTTTGTTCCTTGCATGCAAGAATTTTCTATAAAAGTTTTTAGTCTCTTATTGCAGTGCAGCTTCTCTTTGTCTTCCTCCTGTTTCATGACTTTATAGATTGCAGAAATAGCTCGCTGTACACTTTAAATTGGAACAGATAATCCACTATTTTCTCTTATCAGCCACTCATGTTGATTGGTCATCCATTGTAAAGTTTTGATCAGAATTAAGCATTTCTCAAGTCCTGGGAAAACTTTACTTGATAGGCTTTGGAGTTACATATTGTTATGATGTAATATGGACGGTGGAATTAGAATAGGATTGCTAAATTTCTACTTTTCTTGAGGCTCTGAAACAGACGTTCCCCCACCAGAAAAAGTAACTTGCTCTTACTTTCAGATAAGATGAATAAAAAGGACCACAGATCTTGTGGCGGTTTCTGAACCCTGTCTGTAATTCATCGGGTTCTTCCTTTTCCTTTCAGTTAATTTTGCATTTGCTGTGTGAGGTTACGTAAAATCTAAACGGGTGAGTTTTTTGATTCTGAACATACCAGTTGCCAGTGAGGAGGGGAAGAATGTCAGACTGCCTTTAAAGAAGCAAATTGCTTCTAAGTTCCTTACAGAAAAAGCTGTTTGATGTCTGTGAGTTGTCTTAGATGGGAAAGTAATTGGTGTGCTGGCTGTGACTACTACTTAAAATGCAGTTTCCTTGACAGTATCAGGAGTTTTTATGGGGGCAGTTGTACATCTTGCATTGAGTAGTATGCGCATAGCTGCAGTGAGAGGATGAGGCCTTCTCTCAGTCCTTGCAATGTTTCTTCTATCAACAGATTTCTCCATAATTGTTTGAGTTTGTATCCAAAGCATTTACCCCATGAAAATTGTTAAGTCTGGACTCTAGACTTGAGGAAAAGAATGCGAATAATGCTTTATATAGAAAGTTTCTTGTTATCAGTTCTTTTGAATATAATGACTTTCCCCATTTGGTTCTTCCCTTAGTCTCATGGAAACCACCACCATCACCATGAAAAACCTCTGCTTGAACAAAACAAAGGCTCTACATTCAAACATCTTGTTTTTCAAAGTATAGAGGAGAGTGCTTACCTGGATTCTACGTGGAAGGGACTTACAGCACTTGGAGGCTTGTATTTCATGTTTCTAGTGGAGCATTTGATCACTTTAATAAAGCAGTTTAAAGACAAGAAGAAAAAGGTAGAGAAACTATTATTTTGAAGGTATATTGTGTTGCATGATGATTTCTCATACACTTTTTATAAAATCTTTTATGAATACCAAATAGATGATGGGATTTAATAGCAATTGCTGACTTGATTAGTGTTACAATTCCATTCGTATTAGTGACATGCATACTTTCAAACTAGTTGATAACTTTCTTGTGTGTTCCTGTTAGGAAGTGCTCTGAGCTAATTCCTCAACCAGAGGTACAGTACAGACTTGACACCGCAGTGAATTGTTTAATAAGCAAACATCCAATTGCACCCTTTGTTTTAACAATTAGAGTGATTTAAGAAGTTTATTGACTTCCTTCTGATGTTTCAAGGTGTTTCTATAACTATCTGAGCTTTTGTTGTTATTATTTAATTTTTATACTGGATTAAATAAGATGGCCTTATACAGTTATTGTACTCCTGTAGAGCAGAGCACTTGCACAGAATGGGTAAGGGTGGCGATAAGTGCTTACATTAATAAGCACCTGACTACATTGTACAAAGTGACTTAATTAGATGGCATTCCATTTGGAAGTACTGTCTCCCAAGCCCTTCTTTCCTTTCCCCTTTCTCCCCTCAAAAATAAAAGCAATACAGCTTTCAGATTACTATGCTTTTTTTTAATGTGGAAGGTAAATAACTGAATTTTGGCAGGTCATAAATGTTGGTAATTTGCCAGTTATTGGTAGCTGAGTTCTGTAAAGACTAGTATAGCCAGAAATAAATGATGGTGAAAAGCCTGACTTAGTAAAAAAGAAGATACAGTAAAAGCTGATGATTTCTTAAGCTTTTCTTGAAGAAAGTTAGTAAACTACTAATTACTTATCTTAAAAAATAGCTGATTTCTAGGCTACCACAATGACTGATAGTCTGTCTTTAGTTTTTATTGTTAAATTGGTTATTAAGGCAGCAGTCTCAGAGCAGATGCCAGGTAAGCTCTTTGACTTTGGTCATGGCAGGTTGTGCTGGTGTGGTTTACACTGAAGCTAAACTGTGAGTGACAGGATCGCTTTCCCTCTCTCTAGTTAAGCTTATTTGCCAAGGGAGGACATAGAGTTCCAAGCAAAGCAAGTATTTTCTGTGTCCGTCTCTCAGCCACTGGGAATAGATTTCCTGTTAGACTACTTATGCCTTTCTACATACTGAGTCGCTGATTGTAAATTGCTGTGATACAGACATAGTGAGCAATAATTAGAGATTTTAGTTAGTTTTACTTCAGTACATTAAAAGAAACACCATTATACTGACATCACAATGGAGAAGAATTAGTGTAATAACTTTTACTTAGTATTTGATGTGTTTTCCTTCTCGAATGAATCCCTCTGCTCGTTCCTCTTGCAAAAATGTGGGGTATTTATGTGTATGGGTTTTCGTGTTGTGTTTTGTTTTTTTCCCCTTCCTATGGAGCCTTAGGAACCTTTGTCATCTTATGGTACTTAGCTGAGTTTCTAATGTCCTTCTGCACTCTTTATATGGCTTCCATGTTGTCCTCTTTCTGTCCAGGCTGCATAAGTGTTGTAAACTTAATGTTGCTCATATATATACTGAAAAATAAGTAAAATATTCATAACTACAGTATTTTCTTTTGGAATAAGAAAAAAAATGAAGATGATGGAGAAAGTAAGAAGTTTTCAGCGAATGAAGAAAAGTTAGATACAGATGATCGTAAGTTGCAGTAATATTGCATAGTTGTTATTTTGTGGCAGGAGAGTTTAAAAAACACCTGATTAATGGCAGCTCATAGATCTGCTTCTTACTGTAGGTTGCATCACTACCTACTTAAATTCTTTTCAAAACAAAAACTGTCTGTACATTGATGTGTAGAGGACTATCTCAGTTTGTTTCCCTTAGAAAGGATTGAGAGGTTGGAAGTAGTGAATTCACAGTTCTGAAGCCTTAAGCCTTTTAATTCTGGATTTAACAGCAGAAGTTTTTCTGTGAAGCTCTTCTTGCTATGCCTGTTGCGAATACAGCTGTACCTACTGGCTTCTACACTTCTCTTTAGACTGTTAGATGTTATGTGTGTGATCCATTATTTAGGTTTCTGTGTATCTTAATTCTGGATTTTCTTAGTTTAAATATTTATTTATTTATAAAGTTGATAATCAGAAATCTTAGAGGTTAGTTCAAGTATTTGGACTGCAAATGATCAGGTGTCCCCAAGATCATAGTGTAAGCAAAAACACACCTTGCTAGATACTAGTTAGTTCTTGTAGCTAAAAGAGGCTTCTAGTTTTTCACAGTAATTTTATAACTAAAAAGAATTATCAGTAATGCAGGAAAAAAAGTGTGTTTGTTCCTTCAATTGCAGGGGAAGAATTTAGCAAGTTTTAGGAGTTAGTTAAAATAACTAACCTTAGTGTGCCACTACTGCTTCCATGAGGATGTTTCATGGTCTGTGTTGATTTTATTTCTGAGTGTTTATTTTTCAGGTTTTGCTGTGAAATTGGAACATAGAGCCTTATGCTATTGTGTTTAAATTGCACTGGGTTTTAGATTAAAAGCTTTTTTACCTTTTAGGAGGCATTTGTGACCATAATGTATGGGGCTGCTTAAGTAGTAGGGGACAGAAGCTACCAGTTTTAATTATTTTTGAAGCATTGGGAATTATCTCTGAAATCTGATTAAAGAAAAATAAGTTGTGGAAACCCTTGGGGAAAAAAGCTTTTGGTACAAGAAGCTGGGGTATCAGCCTCAACTTCTAGACTTACTAGTTTCTTCTTTACTGCATTTTTTTTATTTGCTGCATATTCAACTTGTTTATTTTATCTTTGCTTCCTAGGTGACTTTAAAAAATGTGTAATATTATACTTTGGGTTTTTGTAACAGGGCCTGAAGGCTATCTAGGGACAGACTCGCAAGATCCATCGCCCTTCATTTCTCAGCAGCCAACTGTACAAGAAGAAGAAGAAGTGATGATAGCTCATTCTCATCAAGAGGAGGTTGAAAATGAATATGTATCCAGGGGCTGCAGAAACAAATGTCACTCTCACTTACATGATACTCTGGGACAGACAGATCATCTTAGTCATCATCACCATGACTACCATCATATTCTGCATCACCATCATCATCAGAACCATCATCCCCACAGTCACAGTCAGCGCTACTCACGTGAAGAACTGAAGGATGCAGGGATAGCAACTCTGGCCTGGATGGTGATTATGGGAGACGGACTACACAATTTTAGTGACGGCCTAGCAATTGGTAAGTGTTAGCTTGGACACCGTAGCTTTGTTGTATGTGAGGACAGCAAGGTGGTTGTGCTGTCGCTTGTCTCTTTATTAGGAACATAAGTAATTAGTGGTGGATCATTGAAGCGTAGACTTTTATCTGGTAGCAGCTCTGAACGAGAAAAAATTCCAGTTTAACAACCTGGAGATGAGTGACAAACAGAAATTATGTGCTTATGGCCATGTTTCTTTAGGAGATCTATAAACTTTGTTTTATTTCTTACTTCTTAACAAAGCTAACATTTTTCACAACTAAAGTTAGGCTTATAAAACAATATTTAGGACTTAGAGCTGACTTTGTATTTCAATGCCTGCCGAGTGCTCAGCAATTTATTTTATTTTAAGATAAGCTTGTCTTATTGGTCAGATACCAAGTAACTGTTTTTTCCACTCCAGTCAGGCCACTAGTAACATGGGCTTCTTTATTTCTTTCTCCCTTCCATCTTCACTTGTTATGCACCAAGTAGATTCCTTCGGATACTTGGTGTGCTGTGCTCAGTCTCTCTTCTTGGAACAGTTTTAAAAAACATTTTATTTTCTTAAACACCAATCATGCTCTACTCAAAATCTTGTTCTTAAAGTTCAGTGTAAATACAAAAAAATGGACTATTTTTTTAATTTAAACCGGTATAAACAATTATTTTATATGTAATCATATCATTTATCTTTATGTTACTTTTTTTAATGTCTCTGTTTTTCCTGTTGTAGTTGTTCAGTCTTTTTTGACAATGCTCCAGTGAAAATATTTCTTTATCACAAAAAGAACAGATTGAATACTGTGTTTTGGACTTGTGGCTGGGAGGGCAGGTGTGGGATCTCCCATGCTTTTTCTAGAAAGAGCTAGACTACAGGTATTTTAAATTTAAATGGTTAAAATAAGTTTTAGAAAGTGAAGTCAGATCAGTAATCTTCAGTTCTTATGCTAGTCTTTCATAATCTTGACTTAAGTCACAGATTAGTCTTAAATACTATACAGATATTGGATTCATTTTCAGCTTGTACAGCATACTGGGGTCAGTTCAGCAGTATCAGTCTTTCTGTAAATTATATAGTAGAAACAAGTTCATTCTTGTTTGAGGAGAAAACCCAATAATAACTATTTTCTGACAGCAGTATTTGCAGTTGTTCAGATTGAGTCAATTCAAAGCATACTGTGAAAAGAGACCTTCTGATTTAATCTCATTTTTGATGAAACTTGAAGCTTGGAATGTAAATTTCCAAGTAGATCTATAGTGAAAATGTGGTAGAAGGAGGAGGATTTGCATACAAATGACATACAGAATCAATTACCTCTTAGCATTAGGGAGATTTGGGAAGGAGCTGTGGCTATAGTTATGAAAAGTATGAGGAAGGTTAATAAAGGCTTATTGAACAAGTGAGAGCAATAGCTTTCAGAAGTCCTGCTGTGTAGCTTGTTCAGGCTAATGGAAATGCAGGTTTCCTTCAGTTCTGAATGTGCTCAAAAGTATTATGGAAAAACATTTTGATGTTGTGAAAATGCCAATACTAATTGTGTAGTATTTTACCTGTATTTAAATAAAGGTGTGAATGCTTCTGTGAAGATAGCTTTAGCCAAAGTAACTCTTGATTTAAGTTGATTCATTTCATGTGATTGTTATTCATAACTTCCATCAGTTACTTTTTTCCTTGAATCTGATGTGCTAGTATGTAGGAATAAGATTTAAAATAGCTTATTTTTTTATTAAAGCATGGAACAGTTGCATCTGACTAATTTATACAAAATTATCTTCTGTGATTTGAACTCTTCTGTGTAGCTTCATCTAAATAACTAAAATGCAGAACACTATTTTTACACTAATCTTGCATACATATTTTTTTGTCTGCCTCTTTTGAGACAAGTGTTGTTCTTAAAAGTCTATTTCAAGATATGATGACACTATTAAATCAACTTGAGTGGGGATAATACCAGGTATTTTAGTGTAGCCTTTGATTTGTTAATGTTTCAAGACATCTTTTTAGCTGTGAAAAAATATAGATAGATATTCCTGTTATTTAAGCCTGTACTTTGGTTGCTATGTATCAGCATATACAGCCAGAAGAGCCACCTAGGTGCTTCGCAAAGCAGTCAGGTTTTGTTTGGCTTGTCTTTGTGGTCTCAAAGTTAGATTTACCATGTGTGATTAAGCTGGATTCTTGTATTTTTATCCTCTACTAAGTGATAACACTGAGAAAACACTGCATAGAGACAGTAATATACAGGAACATGTATGTTATTGAGGTTGCAGTCATGGGAGAAGGTTATTACCTTCTGCTGCCTTCTACTTAGTCTCCTCAGAAACTGAAGTCTGATTGAATGCTGATGAAGTCTCCTTAGTAGGAGATAACTGTAGCTATCCTGTCTCTCTCTTAAAATCTGAGTCCAAAACTATAAAGCAATGTGTGGGACTGGTAAAAAACTAACAGACTGATAGCTAGAAAAAGATTGGTAGTGTTCACTGATAACCTCTTTTGCTAGTCAAGTATCATTAAGTCCTGTCACCTACCTGTTAATTACTGTGCGGACTTGCATGACTGAAGGTTTTTGAGTCTGGTGGAAAACAGCCCTGCTGAGGGCTCAAGACAAATTAGCTTTTGTCTAGCACGCTGCACATCTCTGAATTTGACTTCACAAAAAGAATCATAAAAATGGGTGACCTCTAGAGGTCATCTAGTTGAACTCTCAGCTCTTGGATCAGTCATGGCTTTGCACAGCCAAGCCTCTGCAGATGGGCAGATTCTACCACATCTGCGGCTGACCTCTTCTACTGTTGCCCTGCTGTTTTCTTAATAAGGAAGGTTTTATTTATGTCCAGCCTGAATCTCTGAAACTTTTTGCAGCCTTTCCCCCATTGTGTCAACTGTCACTACTTTGAAGAGTTAGGCTCCCTTACATTAGTGACTCCACTAAAGGTAGTTGTAAGCTGCTGTTATGGTCCCTTAGTCTGGCAAACAGGGGGAGGTCGAACAAGCATAGCTTCCACAAGCTTTTAGCTGTGTGTTGTAGACCTCTGATCTTCTTGTTAGCCTCTGTTGAACTGTATTTGCATCCAGCTTGAACTGGTACACCCCAAAATTGACAGAGAATCCCAGGAACAGCCTCAGCAGTGCTTATCAGAAGGCATAAGAACTTAAGTCTGCTCACCTTCTTTCTCTTAAGACTGCCTAGTTTGTGGTTCCTTATATGTGCAAGGAGAGCACACAGTTGGCTCATATTCTACTTGTTGTCCATCATGCCTCTCACGTCCTTTTTGGGAAAGCTGCTATTTCAGCCAGTCAGTTCCTGCCTTGTACTAATGTATGAGGTTATTCTGCCTCACATGCAGAACTTCTCACTGTTCCTCTTTAAACTTTGTGAGATTTCTGTTGGTCTAGTCTTCATGGTTACCATGGTCTTTCTGGTCTAAAGCTGTAGTGCTTGATGTAGTGCTCAGCCCCTATTTTCTCCCTCTTCCCCTCCAACTTACTGTCATCCACAAATCTGTGGATGGTGCAGTCTGTTTCATCATCCAGATCATTAGTGAAGATATTGAAGAAAATGAGTCCCAGTATTTGCCCTGGTAAACTACTTGTTACAAGCCAGCTGTCAAGCTCTGTTAGCCCAGCAGTACAGCAAATTTGCAATCATCTAACTGGCCAGCCCGCTATTTCCTCTGCTCCCAGATGAGACTGCTGTAGGAGATAGTCAGAAATCCTACTGAAGTCAAGTTCTATTGTTGTCCCCATCTCTGTAGTAATTTCCTCAAGTTGGGGAAAGCATTTGGAGAGGAATTTGAAGAGGATATTGAACATGATCTTTCTAGGAACTGAGGTGAGGCTGACTGTTCCCTGGGTCTTGTTCTTTGCCTTTCTTAAAGATGGGAATGTTAGCCTCTTTGCAGAGTTCCATTAGAGCCTTCTATAGCCATGGTTTTCCATAGATGATAGACTGCAGCCTTGCAGTCCCATCAGTCAACTCTGTCAGCGCCCTTGGGTGAGTCCCATCCTGGGATGCATCTGAGCATTTCTAGTTTTCTAAGTGTCTCTAAACTGTTGCTTGTCTGCTGTTTGCTGTCCCTTTCTTTCTGGAATGGTGCTGGTATCTGCTGGGACCTGGCTTTGTCTGTGAAGCCTGAGATGAAGGCGGGCCTGGTACTTCAGCCTCTTTTTACGTCTATTGCTTGATTCCCTTCTCTGTCTGTAAATGGACCCAAATTGTCCTGAACTTTGTTTCTCAGCAAGCATTCCTGTAGAACTTTCTTGTTATCCTTGGTGTCTTGTTAGTTGTAGCTCCAGCTGGGCTTTGGTCTTCTCCTTTTTGTTCCACTGCTTTTATCTTCCCTGTTGCCAATATTTGTTTCTATTTCTTATGTGCTTCCTTTTTAAGTCTTAATGAATTTAGACACTGTCTGCTTAGCCGGATGTGTCTTCTGCTGGAAGTCCTAGTGTTCCTGCACAAACTGTGTAGTTAATTTGTGCAGTCTGTTAAGTGTACTTCAGAAATCAGCCAGCTCTTAAGGGCAGTTTCCCCTTTAACAGGTTCCCAGGGTATGCTACCCTGCAGTTCCTTAAAGAAGTCAGTCTGCTTTATTAAAATCTGGAGTCCTAATTTTGCTTCTTCCTTTCCCAGATGCCTTCTGTATCCTAACCTCAGCTACCGCATGAACTAGAGCTCAAGCTGCCATTTTTTGCTATATTTGCCATCAGTTCTCCCTTCTTTGTGAGCAGCAGGTCAAGTAGAGCTTTAACACCGTGGCTGGCTCTTCTGCCATTTGTGTCAGGAATCCATCACCAAGGAATATCCTGGATTGTGTGCCTGGTGCTGTTACCTTCACAGCTGAAAACTCTCATGTAAATAGAGATGTCTCGTGTGGTTGTTTGTAGGTAGCCTTATCTGCTGCCTTTTGTTGGTTAGGTGGTTTGTAATCATGTTCCTAGTGTTACTCTGATCTTGACCAAGAGACTCGATAGGCACAGGGAACTGCTTTCATAGTTTTATACTAAAGCTCTGTGCAGTCAAAGAACTCCTTTATGTAGATGGGGGGGGCGAGGAGGGGAAAGGGGTGACTTGTATTCTGTCTTTTCTATGCAGCCTGTATAGAAACCATGACAGGCCCAGTGAGATTTGGTGGTGTCTTACAGCATCATTCAAGGCAGGCTCTGGGCAAGCAATGGGCTTCCCTGGATAGTAGCTCTGGTTGGTAGGGCTGCCTCTGCCCTCTGTCCTGCCTGTGAGGGAATTGCCTATCATTAAAAAGCTTTTCTTTCTTTTTTGTAGCACTGGCCCTAATCTGATATCTGACATGCTGGGTGAATATTCTGGGCTAGGCAGAACTCATTTATCCTCTCACTGCTGCCAGAGACAATGTTCTTTAGCAGCTGCAAATAGGGATGGAGGGTCCTTCCTGTTGCCAGACTTTATTATTTTCCAGTTTTACTTATCTGAGAGTTCATGTTGGTTTCCTGTCCCACTGCTGCTTTGGTCCAGCCTTCCTCTTCAGCTTGAAGGGGCTTGGACTCTTGCCTCTGCAAAACCTCTTCTGAAGACTCTTAATCTCCTTTTTATTATCCCTGATCCAAAGATGCCTGCTCGCTACTTCTTGCATCTCCATTGCTGGGTGCCACAGCACGCATCCCAGAAGTAAAGCTGCTGCTGTTGTCACTGCAGGGAGGAGCATCAGTCACTTCGTGCAGACTAAGACCTGGATGGCAGAGTTACATCTGAGTAGAGACTGCTGGAGTACTGGGGGTGGTGACCCCAGTGGAGAGAGGGGATTGTCTCCTGTGGTCTCATTGCCATTGTAGCTCTTCCTCTGTGAGTAGTAGTCCTGGGTCCCCTGTGTGCTGACTGCTGTGGTGTGACTTCATGCATGCGTCTTTGTGCTGCTTATTGGCAGCACCTTGTTTGCCGGCATGCTCCAGGTAGCAGCCAAAGAGGAAGCTGGATGTGGTTCTCCTGCACCCCTCAAGTGAGACTCCACAGGCAGCCAGGGACCTCCAGTGCTATGTGAGTCACAGTTCAGCTCCTCCATCCTGCTGTGTGCTGCGTCCTCTTCAGCTGCTGTCAAACAGGAAGAATAGCAAGCAACAGGAGGCACGAGGAAAACAAGAAAGATGAGGTCTGTTAGAGTAGTTTTAAGGGGGTTTTGTGGGATCTTTTTTTCTCCACTTAAAGTTCACTATATGTGCAAGCTGCCTGGCATTCACAAATCTTTCCTGACTGGTTTCACATGAGTATGTACTCTCTTACTGTTGAACTGGCTTGCCTTTTTCCAGTGTCTGACCCTCAGAGGCATTTGAGCTGTGTCCTTCCCTTGTGCCTTTAAAAAAAAGTCTTTTCTCACATTATTTCCAGTTATTGAGAGCAGCCCTGCAGGGAAGGACTTAGGGGTACTGGTGGGTGAAAAGCTGGATGTAACCTGGCAGTGTGCGCTTGCAGCCCAGGAGGCCAACCATGTCCTGGGCTGCATCAAAAGAAGTGTGACCAGCAGGTCGAGGAAGGGGATTCTCCCCCTCTACTCTGCTCTTGTGAGACCTCACCTGGAGTACTGTGTTGAGGTCCAGAGTCTGCAGCACAGGAGGGACATGAACTTGTTGGAACAGGTCCAGAGGAGGGCCACAAAAATTACCAGAGGGCTGGAGCCCCATATGAGGACAGGCTGAGAGAGTTGGGGTTGTTCAGCCTGGAGAAGAGAAGGCTCCAGGGAGACCTTATAGCAGGCTGCCTGTACCTGAAGGGGGCCTGCAGGAGAGATGGGGAGGCACTTTTTATCAGGGAGTGTAGCGATAGGATGAGGGGTAGTGGTTTTAAACTGAAAGAGGGTAGACTTAGACTAGATACAAGGAAAAAATTTTTTACTGTGAGGGTGGTGAGGCACTGAACAGTTTGCCCAGAGCGGTGGTAGATGTCCTGTCCCTGGAAGCATTCAAGGTCAGGTTGAACAGGGCTCTCTGAGCAACCTGATCAAGGTGTTTGTGCTTATGGCAGGGGGCTTGGAACTAGATGACCTTTAAAGGTTCCTTCCAACCCAGACCATTCTGTGATTCAATGATTATGGCATTTTGTGGGAGGATTGTGTTGCTGAAAAGTATTGGGCTTTGTTTGGTATTCAGATAGTGAAATTTGTTTTTCTTTAATTGAAGGATTTTCTGTCACTTCTGATTTTGAAACTTTTCAATGAAACAACTGTTCAGTTAAAGTTTAAATACTTCCACAAGCATAAGAAAAACTTGAGTGAAACTAATATAGCCTAATCTGATACAAACATATGCAACAATGCTTCTGCACTTGATGTCTGAATATGCTGTTCGTTTGGTTTTTTTTCGTGTCTCTTCATAGGAGCAGCCTTTACTGAAGGGTTATCTAGTGGTTTAAGCACTTCTGTGGCTGTATTTTGCCATGAATTACCTCATGAGCTAGGTAAGATCCCAATATTTGTGTATGCTGCAGGTATAGGTACTTGTGTACTTTGGAGAATTATAAATTATTTTATTCTGTAGCACAGTAAAATTTGATCAGGAAACTTAATCTGTGTCAGATTGTCTACTCAAGAATACTTTTATTTAAAGACTTTATTAATTTAATTAATCTTCTTTTTAAAAATCTAAATGTTTCAGCTACTTTGTTTAAAATTCATTGTCTCCTGCAGTTACTTAGAACTTGTTCTGTATAGTTCAGTTGTAGTGTTTATTCTCCTTAGCAACAGAAATTGTGAACTGCAGGAGAATGCATGTCAGAATATGCTTTTCTCATATCTCTGTTTAAATTTATTCTTTTGTTTGTGCTGTTGAAAGGAAGGTCACAATTAGTCAAACTCCTTTCCACGTAACATTTGCTGCTTTTTCTTGTAAAGAAACTGCTGTAGCTCCAAATTAAACTTGATACTACTTAGAAATCTTTACTAAAAATAGTTTGTCTTTCAAGCTGAAGTGATTTAAATTCATTACCATAATTTCTCATGGGAATACACGTGTCTTATGTTGCAAGTTTAGTATTTGGCCCTTTTGCAGGACATCTCGTGAGAACAGGACATAGCTGCTTAGTTTAACTCTGAACAAAGCTGATCATCTTTCTGTCAAATCCTTTTGAATGTGCGACTGGTATTTCCTTCTTAGCTGTCATGGTCGCAATCATACTTGGTGTATAGAATGAGGAAATAACAGTTTGCACTTTTTTAAGGTTTAATTCACTTAGAAACTAGAACATTCAGTTTCATTTATTGGAGCTTGTAAACTGTATGTGTAACATCAAGCTATTTATTAAACAGTTTGAAACATTTGTCTCTCTGTACAGTAATGTTCCACAGAAATACATTACTCTAGAGAAAACATACCTGGTTTTATGACATGGGAGGAATTGAGTCTTGTTCGTCTTAATATAGACTCCATGGGAATAGTGGAACTTTAATTGCATGTACTAAAGGTTGTTAGTACTAACATACAAAATAAATTCATGTTTTGAATCTGATAATTTCAGATACAAATGTTCTGCTTTGCAAGCAATAAAAATATTGTAAAATTTAAATCACTTCTTTAATCAGCGCAGAAAACTGGATAGAAATACTTTCTTTAACTGAGAACATAAAGTGACATAGGAATACTAAAATAAATGGGTCTATCTTAAGTTAGCTGGGGATAAAGCTGGAACATGCTGTTATAGATGCTAAACAATGTTCACAACGTTATACCAGTTCATCTTAATTGCACTGTCTTGTGGGAAAAGCTGTTGTAGCAAGTTTATCAACTTAGAAGGCTGGTTTTGTTTACTTTAACTGGAGAGAACTTACACTTTTATATAGAGTAAATTTTATTTTCAAATAATAAGCTTATGTTATTTTACTTTTTTTTTTTTTAGATACGTTAGATCTAAACCAGATTTCTTTTCTGAATGATGGATAACCCATTTCTGGCTGGTAGTCTATCATTCTTTCCAGTAACAATGAGTTGTTAAGGATAATTTACAGAAATTAATAAAGAAATTCTAGGTTTATGAAACAGCTAGACTTAAAAGTAGAAATAGCAGTTACAGGATAAGAAGAAATTGAATTATAACCATTGCTTTATGCAATTAGGTGGGAATATTTTATTTTAGAAACTTCTTTCATGCATATCAGGTACTACAGTACTTTGGAGTGTTGGTTTAAATGCAAACTGTACTAAAAGCTGCTGCTTCCAAAAATTCCAAGACTTTAAGGTTTGCTGCTGTGTTGTTCTTCATGTGCGCTTTGTAATTTTTTGCTCCCCAGTGATTTCTGATTTTGTGAAGGAAAAAAATTAGACAACAGCTTAAAAATAGTTTAGTAATCTTGTAAGTAAAAAGACAACTTGTGAATACTGCAGTAGTTACTTGAAGATGAAAACTTTGTTTTGTTCCCTGTCATAGGAGATTTTGCTGTACTTCTGAAAGCTGGTATGACTGTCAAACAAGCTGTGCTTTATAATGCTCTGTCAGCTATGCTGGCCTATCTTGGAATGGCAACCGGCATTCTTATCGGTCATTATGCAGACAATGTGTCCATGTGGATATTTGCACTTACTGCTGGCTTGTTCATGTATGTGGCTCTTGTGGATATGGTAAGTGGTTAGACCTACTTGAATTTTATGTAACATAGTTTAAGAATTAATGCCAATTATATTTTCATCTTCAAATAAATTCTTCCACCTTTTATCCCTCCACTTATTTTATGCATTTGAAGATACTGATGAGTATGCAGCGTAAATGTGTGCTCTGTTAAATATTCAGGTGAAAGATTGGTTTTATTTAGACTATTGTAGTAACAGAGATTGTTTCTGCCTTATTTGTTAAAGTGAAGCAGGTGAGAGCAGGAATAAAAAATTTGCTTCTGACAGTGGCTGCTATAGCAGATAGCCAGTAAGACTGCAAGGTGCACATTATTGGCATCACCAAATGTGCTTCAGCTTTTGCAGTAAATCATTACTGCTTCTTGGGATGAAGACAGAGTTGTGTTAAAACCTATACTGTACCTCAGAAGTACATTTGTACAGAAGTACAAAGTGTTTCGTGGATGTTCGTGAAGGCTTAACTAATGTTTGTGAAAGCTCAATTATCTTAAGAATAAAATTCTTGGTGTGGCTTGATTAAATCAGTTGGTAAATAAGCCAGCCATTTACTCAGGATCTGATTAAGACATAATTATCATGAAAACCGTAATTAGACCGTTACAGATTCTGTGTCTCTAAATATGAGCGTAGACTCTAATGTTGTTCATGTTGAGTGATACCTAATTTGAGGAGTAGGATTAATGCAGTCAATAGGAAAGACTAGAGGAGTAAGACTCCACTACCTCATGCATGCCTTGCAGTTGAAGAACTAAGTTTGAAGTAACTGTTTATTTTGAGGCCATTTAACACTTTTTTGTTTGTTTAGGTGCCTGAAATGCTCCACAATGATGCCAGTGATCATGGATGTAGCCGCTGGGGTTACTTCCTGTTACAGAACGCTGGGATTCTGTTGGGTTTTGGGATAATGCTGCTTATCTCTGTATTTGAACATAAGATTGTATTCAGCATAAACCTGTAATCCTGGTTGCCAGAAAGAGAGTTTTGTGTTAAGTTATAAGTGGTAGGTTTTTTCCTATTAAATTCCCTAGTGGAGAGGTACATTTGATATAGATTAGATATTTTTATTGGTGTGCTTTGTTGTTGTGTCCCTCTCTCCCTCCATTCTCCCCCTGGCAGAAGCGAACACTGTAAGGTTTGTTCAGTTAGGCTTTAGCATTGCATATGGTACTGTGGAAGGTGGTACTTAGTAATGGTGAAAGTGCCAAATCTATTAAAGGAGTATTGTCTGGGGGTGGTTAGGGGTTTTTTTAGTAAATTTATTTACTGTATGTAATTATAAGTAATGGGTGGGGTTTTTTTACTTAAAAGGTTTTGTTGGTTTAAAGAAGTAAAACAACAGTGGTTTTTATTTTAGCACAATCAAAATACCAAGCACAGTGAGAGTGTAAAACAAGACATGTAATGAGTAGTATGTGTTTATATTGGTAGAAACTTGTTTCTTCTGTGTCCACCTGGTTTACACAGAGTGGCAGATGAGTCCACTCCATCCTTTTTGTGGTGGTTCTGCTCTCAATAGCTTGTGGATTCTTTGTGTCTTATTCCAGTTGGCTTCTACTCCAAACTAATTCTTGTGAAATCCTGTTTTAAGTATTTGCACCCAATGTTTCATGTGTTTGATTTCTCAAATCAGCAACAAGGGAACAGCTATTTCGATTATAAAAGCATAGTTCTAGCTCTACTATATGTGAATTCCATCAAAAAGACTGTTACAGTACTGCTATATCCCACTTACGCTGGCTGAAATGGCAAAGGTGTATTAAAGTCTGGTATTAAGGGGAGGAGTGCTACAGGCTGAGACAAACAGTCGTTTACTACAACAGCTTCCTGAAGTAAAGTGTTGATTTACTTTAGGAAATGAGCTGAGTGGGAGAGCTGACTACTTCTAATTCAGTGTGATTGCACACAGTAAACCTGTGCTTGCAAAACAGTTTTATTATTTGCAACAACTTAAAGCTGTGAGATCCAAAACAGCAAAAAATTCTTTGACAGCATATATAGGGAAGCAGAAATTAAGGGTAATAAGTGTATACGTAAGTATGTAGTTTGAGCTTACAGTTTTAATATTTTAACTATCTTGAAAGTAACTGAAGGAAGGAGAAGGATGAAAAAGATGATTGCAAAATAAATTCTGCATTTGCAGGAAAGCTGAACATTAGGCGAAGTTTATATAATGAGTAAGTAACAGAATTTTGCTTTAAAAAAAGCCAGAAATAAAACAATTAGAACTTATTTTTGATTCAGTTTTACCACTGCTTCAAATCATCAGCTGAGTAAAAAGCTTGAAAAAAGAGGAAGTGTTCGATAATGCCATGTCTGACAGGTTAAAATAGTCTGGAATATGTTGGTCTGTCATAAAATGAAAGCCAAAACTACTCTTATCACTTCAGAAATAGCTGTTTGGAATGAATTGAGAGGCTTTAGGGGTTTTTTTTACTAGTTAAGAAATTGAGATAACAGGTGTTTTGCAGCCAGTGGAATATTAGCTTTCCTTCCTCCTTCAGTGAGATTTGATCATCCTACAGTGATTAAATCCTGTTCCTTACCTCCTTTGAAGTCAGGAGGTAGACAAGGCATGCTTCCTTCAGCTCTCCTAATGCATCCTGAGGGGAGCACTAAGCTGTGGTGGGGTTTTACCAGCTCCCCCAGATCTGCACATGTATGAACCTGTATGTCCTTGTTTGGTGAGCAGTTGTTTGGAGAGAAGAACAGACTTCTGAGGGCGCTCATTTCTTCTTCCTGATTTACTGTCCATCACTAGAAACTACTCTGGTGCTGGGCTTTCATCTCTAACAAGAACACTAACAAAATATTGGTGGGTGCGTGCCTTCCCTTCATCAA
The DNA here is from genome assembly GCF_000699245.1 of Pterocles gutturalis. Classification (NCBI taxonomy): domain Eukaryota; kingdom Metazoa; phylum Chordata; class Aves; order Pterocliformes; family Pteroclidae; genus Pterocles; species Pterocles gutturalis. The sequence goes on along the minus strand of NW_010142637.1, from coordinate 2,548 downwards.
GCACTTTACATTTTGTGTTTCTTTCATTCTATGCTCTTGGATTTTGATTAAGCCTCTGGACCTCTGTTAGAAACACACATCTGAACAAAAGGCAGATGCAGTCTGCCAGAGGAGTTCTGCAGCTTGAGGTGCAGCAGAGTCATGCCATGGTACAATAGCCATCTGCTACATTTTCATTTTCCTTGAGCATCCATCCTGTGCTCTTTTTACTCTTTGTTACAGAAGCTGTAGTCTAGTCCCAAGCTTGATTTGATAGTATCTGTGAATATTATGAAAAATTTATATGTCTACCCATTGCTTCTGTTGTCTTCCATGCTTTTAAACTGTTAGTTCATTTGAACTGTCTCTGAAGAGATGGTAACTTTTTTTTTCAAATTATCTAAATGCTTATGACATTTCTGCCCTTACCTGTGCTATGACCATTTCCTGACTTTGTTGTAGCTAAAACTATGGCTGAGACCCAGCTGCTGATCTTCATCTTCCTTGCTACCCATAGTGCTTGAACACCAGAATATTTGGCTCATCAGGAGCTGTTCAGTTTGTGGTGTGTGTGTGTGTGTGTGTGTCACTTCTTTCTCTAGAAAAAAAAGTTCAACCCCACCCTGGCATAAACACACACACGACCTATCAAAATGGAATTTTTAATGCCTTGCCTACTGCCTCTTCCTATAGTGACCTCCTGTCTTGGCAGTCCCACCTTGTTCCAGATCTCAAAATGTGGCTACTTTTCCTCTGGAAGTCTCTTCCTGATGTGTCTCTATTGCAGTTGAACATGCCACCCTTTGGAGCTGTCTGACCTGACCCTATTTTGTAAGTGAGTCTTGCCTTTCCTTGGAGTAATGGTGCTGCTCACCACTGGAGCTGATGTGCCTCTGTTCATGCTCCTGGATTGTTCCTCAAGAGCAAGATGCATTCCTGGGCAAAAAAAACTCAGTACGGCTTCACGCTTCCACTTCCCTCCAGACCTCATCACAGTTCTGTTCTGGTAAAATGCAACCTCACTGTATCCTAGTGGCTTTTGTAGGGCTTGGGCACTCTGTTTACCAGTGGTCTGCTAAGCCACCATAAACTCGATGTGCTTTAGCCCAGGGGTCCTTCTGTCATACCCTCAGCTGTTACACAAATTGGGTGTGCTCCATCTCTTTGGTCATGAGGAATTGCAGACTTGGATGGGTCCTAGCTCAGCTCACTTTGAATTTTTTTGCTAGTGGTTTCTGTTAGCCTACCACCTTCATAGCTGCTGGTTCAACTGGGCTTGTCTTGTCCATGAGGTGGATGTGTTAGGCGTGTTGCCTAGGAGATTTTTGAGGTCAATGACTAAATGATGGAGATAAATCTACAGTTTCAGTCAGTTCTTGGCTGGCTTTTGATGTAATCAACTGACAGGAAAATATCTGCATATGAAAACATGTTGCAAATGTAATAATGTGAAAAATAAATTGCCTTTAGAGCATGTGGGCAGAAGTGGCTGGATAAGCTAGACACAAGCATATCTCACCCATTTAGTGCTCTTTAATTTTTATGTCCATGACAGACAGCTGTCCAAACTAGTAACTGAGAAGACTATAGAGTGAAACCTCCTGTAGGTTTGTACCACCAAGATGACAAACGTTTTATTTTTTTCCTTTGTCAGCCTTATAAAGTAGGATCTGCATCTGTTGCAATGTATATGCATTGAAAATACGGTTTGGCAAAGTGATGGGGCAGAGCCTCTAAGCAGCCCTTTATGCATTTATTTTTCTGCAGCAGTGTGTAACATGCCTGGCTATTCCAGCTGGTAAATGGAAGTGTATCTGTTCTGTGACCTGCCTGCCTTAATTATGGTACAGACCTTAATTTGCATGCGGTTAGAGCTGCCTTAGTGCAGGTGCAAGATGCAGGCAAGCAGAAGAGGCAAACAATGCTGGAATCAATGGTTGGGCCTGCGTTTGGACATGGAAAGGTGTGGTGTGAAGGTACTGTGTGCAGCAAGAGTCAAAGCAGAGGGGTGGCAGTTCTCCCCTGCCGGGCCTGGGGGGTCCAGGGGCCCTGGGCCTTCTCTGCCCTGTTGAGGCTGAGGCCCCTCAGTCCAATGTGTTGTGGGAAGGCAATGAGGTACATTTATTTCAAACATGGCCAAGGCTAAAATGCAATTGACAGGGCTCTGCTGCTGCCTGCACTGAGGGACGGGCGCAAGAGACAGTTCTGGGGAAAGGCTGGGTCCTGCTGTTTGACACAAGCAAGAAACGAAAAGATGTTTTGTTGAAATGTGTTTTTATTTAAATTACTTTCTTGGTGCATATTGATCACTATAGCTCTTACTGTATTGCTACACGTGTGCTAGAGAAAATAAACCACTGACCCAAATGCAGTTGTGTGAGTGTTTTCCTTAAGGATGTCGTTTTGGTTTCCTTGCCTTTTCCGAAAAACAAAATAATTAAATACATAAAATTAGAAATTATATTTCCTTATGTTTAGTAAAAACGACTCTCTCGGCCGCGAGCTGCTTCCCTACGCCCTCCCGTGGGGTGTGAGGGAAGGATTTTGCCGCAGATACTACTCCCGCCTC
>NW_010142636.1:0-520 GCF_000699245.1 Pterocles gutturalis | reverse complement strand
GGCTCCCCCTCCCTCGCTGACCTGCTCTATTTTTCCAGCCTGCACTCAATAACAGCTAAATAATTGAATCTGCTCAGCAGCCAAAGATTTGTTTTGAATTTTATTGGAATTTTAAATTGTTTTGTTTCTTCAGTATTTTATTACTGTAAATGGAAAATGCATCGCCCGCAGTAATAATCCGATGGCTTTTTATATTACTCCAAGCCTCTGCTCAGAGCATTATTGGAAAGCCAGGCAGAAACGAGAAGCCATTATAATGGCAGCACAGGCTTATAAGATTACGCCTCCAGCTAAACAACTTTTTACTTTAGCAAATTGGCCACCAAACCTGGTTCGAGACACAGATGTAAATCCCAGACCCCACTGGTGTTGTGATCCAGAATAAATCCTGGTTTAAGGGATGGGGGGAGCTGCAGCCCCGCCGTGCCCGGAGCAGCCGCATTTGTACAAAATGTCTGATGGGGATGGGGGGCGGCTGCATGAGGGGTTGGCAGGGGATGGAGGTACCCTAAGAAACCTC
>NW_010142635.1:0-3113 GCF_000699245.1 Pterocles gutturalis | reverse complement strand
TCCCTACCCTCAAGGAGGTCAACACACACCTGCTCAATTTGGTGTCATCAGTAAACTGAGTGAGGGAGCACTCCATCCACTCATCCAGGTCATTGATAAAGATGTTGAACAGGACAGGCCCCAAAACCAATCCCTGGGGAACACCACTGGTGACCAGCCGCCACCTGGACTTAACTACTTCAGCATATCAGCAAAATGCTGATTTTGTTCTGGGAAAAACAAATAAAATTAAGTATTTTGCTATATGTCACATTTGCTAAAATGTCACTTATCCTGCTCCTCAGCTGAACCTTAACAGGAGATGAGAGAAGCTTCTTGCATATAGTATATTGCTTCTGTGAAAATGGCAGCTTTAATGTTTCAATGTTCCATCACTCTTTCACTGAAAAAATTTTTTCTAATATCCAGCCTAAACCTCCCCTGGTACCAGGCAGATAGCCTTCTGACTGCTTTGGAGTCTGAGATGTGTTCAGCCATTGTAGATCAACTCTAAGCTAATTTCTGTTCTGAATTTAAAGCTATCTGGTGACCCAAAGTTTTAGGGCCTCTTTGCTCCAGAGACCCCCACCATAGTTTTTATTTGTTTGCTTATTTTAGGTACTCCTTTTCATTACTTCTAATCTGTTTTAATTTGTTTTACCTATCTGCAAATTAAAACTAAATTTTCAGGTACTGGGATTTAGTAATCTCTTTCCTGGAATAGTGTCTTACACGGTTTTGTCCCAAGTCACATAAGAACCTCCAAAATTATACCTGAGCACAGCATGGGTTAGGAAACACCCTCAACAGAAAGTTTTGCTGTGGCCACTTTGTTTCAAAGGTTGTGAGAATTTAAAATTAGGTGGTCAGACAATATTTGGTCTCAGTGCCAAAGAACAGCCCTGTTTAATTAATTGATATAGATGACCTGCCACTAAAAGAAGAAACTCTTCAACTTCCATCTGAAAGTTCCTGACATCTTTCTTGTACCCGTAGTGGTGCCTGCCTGACCTCATTATGAGTTAGTTCAGGGAGCTAAAATATTAGAAGATCATATAAACTTGTTTGACATTCTCTTTAATATTACATGAGATATTGGTTAACCCTCGTATATTTTATAGTCTCCGGTCTGTACAAGTCTTCTGCAGAAACCAACAGGAGACAGGCATTACACATTCATCAGTAACAAACTCTCTTCCTCAGTTCACTGTAAATTTAGGGGTTTTTCTGTCACAGCAGTTCCATTTAGTATAACAAGTGTTAACTATGAGTGCTCAAACTTTCAAAGGGCTGTTTGCTGAGCTAATGCGTACATTGTTAGCTATAGGGTCATAGCCTAACCCTGTCCAGACTTCATAATGAGCCTCAGGACAAACATGTAACTTCCCCACCATGGCAATACTAATAAACAATATCTCTCAACTGATTTACTTACTTTTCTCCAAATACTTTATTTTAGATTTTCCTTACAGTTCTCTGCATAAAGAATTCAATATCTGTATGAGAAATTTCTCAAAAAATTAGAAGGGGTAGTAATGGGCTTAGAACTGAAAAAAAGTCTCACAAATATAGAGAAAAGCCAAAAGATGAAGCTCTACAGGGACGTAGTTCTGCTTAAACTTAGCCTGCAATGTAAAGCAATCCTTCAGTAAAAAACTTGCTGTTTTTCAAAACGACAAGATCTACTACATCACATTTACTTTAGGAGATGTCCAGCCCTATTTAATCTCTTGTTCTTCCAAAGGGTTTGGAAATATGCCCATTCTTCAGAAGACAGATATTCTCAGAGACAAACAGTTTATCTCTTTATCCATCCTGCAGCAACAGAATCTCTGAGCACAAAGGAATGTATCATTGTTGCTGTATGACTGGCATATTGAAAGGAATTTGGAGGGGAATATGCCAGAGCACATCATACTTTTAAATGATATATGTCAGCTTCAGAATATATTTAAGGGTTCAGTGGCACCAACAGAACCCAGAGAAGGGACACAGATTTTTACCTGCAGGCAACATTATGTAGAAGACAATTTTAGATTAGACTAAGAAAATGACCCGTGTAGCAGAACCCTTTCACATAAGGAAAATCTTGGAATGTTTAAACCAAAGAATAACTTAGACACAACTGAGATGTGTTTGATTTGGGATCTGTTCCCACCATTGAAAAATTAGCTGACTCATTATTTTATTTTCTCTGAAACTTTTTATTATGTGCTGACATACACTGTTGTGCTATGCTAAATGTAGCGCAGTACGATGGCTATCAGCACAGTAAGTGGAGTTAATGTTCACCTGGCAACTCTACATCTATCATAGGTCTCTTATCTCATTTTGTAAATGGAGTTCTTATTTTGTGGTTTGCTGTCTTCACATAGCATAATGGTTCTGATTCTTTCAAGAAGCACTTGACACACTTTTGACACCAGTCAAAACAATTCCTTTATCATATTCAGACTGGAATATATGATTATAGATTATTTCTGCTAAATGTTTAAATGACTTGCTGATTTTAATGTGAAAAACACACTCATGATAACGATAAATGCACCATACAATAATTATTTTCAGGCAATTTCCAAATTGCTTAAAATACACATGTATATTTTGCAGACGAATTTTGAATGTAGAACAAAAACTGAAAATAGAAAAAGGTGCTACATATATAAGAAAGCTCTAAAGTCCTTTTATTTTACACCGTTTTTTAAATCTTTTATACAGTTATGTATATAAAATATTTTATTCTAAGTTAGTGGTCAAAAGTTATGAATAAGTAGAAAAAAACAGTTATGAAATTGTAGAGGATCTTTCTGAAGACATGAGAATAATAACAGAAATGTCCCCAGAATGTAAATTAGAAAAACCTCTATCTGTTTCTACTGTTCATCTCCAGCTCAACACCAAGAAAATTTCTTTTACTCAGATCATTAGAGTTATATGGTAAATCTGGCACCTTTTGGACCATGCATTTAATAAAAAGTATTTGACCTCCAAGGATAAAAGATAACCTTGCCATCTTTAGACAGCGATTAACCAACTGGAAATACAACAAAGAAAAGAGAACACGCTACTTAGTGTGTTATGCAGTTTCTTGAATACTCCTTAACTCTGGCTGGAGAAAAGAAGCCAGAGAGTGG